>NC_064432.1:4910000-4985000 GCF_023375975.1 Astyanax mexicanus | reverse complement strand
GGGTTCAATTCCCAATCTGGGTGATTACACTGTGATATACCAATAAAAGTCCTTGGGCAAGACTCCTAACACTTCATTGGCTCAACTTGGCTCAAGTATTAGGAATAACCAGGATAAGAGCCATACATGTAATTTGATTGGTTGATTATTGATGACCTCATTGTGTGTGTGTTTTCTCTCCGTACAGGAGCAGACCTGTTCTCCAACTGCACAGAGGAGTGTAAGGCGCTGGGTCACTCCGACCGCTGCTGGATGCCTTCCTTCGTGCCCGGCGACGGTCGCCAGGGCGGCGATTACCGTAGCAACCTGCACGTGCCGGGGATGGACGCGGTGCCAGACACTGAGGTACAGGCGGGCGTATCGCCGGGCATGCTGGGAGATGACCGCTCATTTTCCACGTTCGGCAAAGACAAGTCACACCACGGCACCCTCACACCACACGATCTGCTCTTACCCAGCGCCAGAGCGCCTTACAAACCCGCCTACCTGTGTGAGTATACACTCCGGCCGTACCGCTACTGACCCGCCCAGCGCTCGCCCAGCGCCCGCCCACCAACAATCTGACCCAAAACAGTCCGGCTCGACTGCATACGGTCACCTCCTGCCAAACTGAGGGTCTCCCGGGCTGTATACGTCCAAACAGTACATACGTACAATATTTAACGATGGCAATCATAGGGGTTCAAGCACAGAAAGCTCTGGAACTCTACTGTTTCTGTGACTGTATGTTTATTTTTTTGTTTGTTTTTTGCTTCTTTTTTTCTCTTATGTAACCCATCTTCCCCCGACCCGAACCCGAATATCAATTTTCTCTTCATTTCCAATTTGCCCTCCCTTCAAATACCTACCCCCTCTTCACAATAAATCAATAAAAAAGACCAAAATTTGATCAAATATATATATGCTGAATATATCAATAAAGAACTTTCTTTTTGGATGGAAATTCTGGAGTGGTGTTTGTCCAGCAGTTCTAATTCTGCCCTTTCCGCTTCCCTTTCCCTGACTGCAAATTCTCTCAAGAACTCTCTTCTACTACTCCCTTCTTCTGATTGGCTAACCCAGCCAATGTAACACACTTAATTAACACACTTAACACACTGATGGTGCTGTGACTTTTCCTTCGGCTGAACTTCTTTCTACACATGCATGACTACACATGGCAAACACAATTACAAATACGGTACACAGATATGTTATGCTACACTATAACCTTATAACCATGTAACAAACATAACCATGAACACCAGCCATCACAAGCCATTCTTTTGCTGACCTAAGAACACTTTGTGTGATGTTTATATATTTAAGATATGAAAGGTTACGTAAAGTGTGTACACTTCCTTGTGCTTCCACTCTCTGGCCTCTCTTTATTGGAAACGGCACTACTACAGCACTACAAGGTGTTCTTAGGGCTGAACTGTACTGCTCAGTAAATCTTTGGAATGAGCATCACGTGTCTAGCATCATGCTAACATCACCATGTTTGTGTCTGTGTCTCTCTTCTATAGCCTATGTATGCCTATGTAATATCTTTGTATGCACAAGTCCTGTATAGTGCGCATTACTTCACATGGTTGCGTTGGGTGTGGGAAACACTTGCAGTGTGTGGGCGAAAAAAGTGCCCCCTTCAAAGTCTGTCAACTTGGCAAAAGGTCTTCTGTTCTATAGGCATATCTAGCAGTCAGTGATCCCTCACCAGGAGGTGCACTGCCCAAAAGTAGCTTTTGAGAGCCAGCAAGGGAAGCACTTCTAAACCTTACTTTGGCAAACCTTATTTTTCTCTAAGTTCACTGACTAATTAAGCGAACGTCTTGCTTCTCTCAGTCCCTCAAGTGATGTTACCTCTATAAAAGTCTGTCAACCTGGCAAAAGGTCTTCTTGTGTTGTAGAGGCATGTCTAGCAGTCAGTGGCCTTTCACCAGGAGGTACACTACCCAAAAGTAGACTTTGAGAACAAGTAAGGGTTGCAAAGGGAGGACTAAAGAGCTGCAGAAAATGCCAGTTGGTAGCCCTATGACATGAGAGTCGACACATAGAAAGCTAACAAATAGCAGTTGGGGCATTGTGTTGAGCCACAGCAATGACAGAACGGAAGAGCTCACCAAGAGGCTTCATTATCGAACTTGACTATCGTCAAAAGAGCCCCAAACAAAACCTGGATTCATTACTAAAGACAATACAGCTTCTCAAAGTCTGTCAACTTGGCAAAAGGTCTTGTTGTGTTGTACAGGGATGCCTAGCAGTCAGCGATCTCTCACCAGGAGGTGCACTACCCAAAAGTAGCCTTTGAAAGCCAGCAAGGGAAGCACTTTTATGCATTATTTTGGCAAGACTCTAACCTAAACGTGCAAAGGCAGAACTGAAGAGCTCACTAAAAGGCTTTATTATCTAACTCAACTTTCGTCAAACAGTCCTAACCAGAAACTTAGTCCAGTGATGCACCCCCTCTCAAAGTCTGTCAACTTGGCAAAAGGTCTTGTTGTGTTGTACAGGAATGCCTAGCAGTCAGCGATATCTCACCAGGAGGTGCACTACCCAAAAGGTCTTGTTGTGTAGTAGAGGCATGTCTAGCAGTTAGTGGTTTCTCACCAGGAGGTGCACTATCCAAAAGGTCTTGTTGTGTAGTAGAGGAATGCCTAGCAGTCAACGGTCTCTCACCAGGAGGTGCACTACCCAAAAGGTCTTGTTTTGCAGCACAAGCTTGTCTAGCAGTCAGCAATCTCTCACCAGGGGGTACACTACCCAAAAGTAGCCAAAAGAACCAGCAGGGAAGCACTTTTAAACCCTCTTTCGCTTCTCTCAGTCCAGGAATGTGCCCCGACTAAAAGTATATCAACTTGGAAAAAAGGTTTTGTGGTGAAGTAGAAGCCAATCTAGCAGTCAGCGATCTCTCACCAGGAGGTGCACTACCCAAAAGGTCTTGTTGAGGTCTTGCCAAAAGTAGCCTTTGAGAACAAGCAAGGGAAGCACTTTTAAACCCTCTTTTGGCAAGACTCTCTAAACTTGCAAGGGCAGGACTGAAGACCTCACCAAGAGGCTTCATTATCGAACAGGACTGTCATCAACAGAGTCCCAAACAGAATCTGGATTTATTACTAAAGGCAAGACATTTAGTCCATATCTTGCTTCCCTTAGTCCAGAGATGTGCCTCCTCTGAATGTCTATGAACTTGGCAAAAGGTCTTGCTGTGCAGTAGAGGCATGTCTCGCAGTCGGTGATCTCTCACCAGGAGGTACACTACCCAAAAGACCCTCTAATTGGTCTAATCGGACCATACCTACAGTACAACCATTTATATACTGTATCTGCTGTATCTGAGACAAAACTGCATGTTGCAGAGCTTTCTAGCAATCTAAGGTGCATTTCTTTGGTCTGAACAATCGTGTATCCCTTTGTTTTCTTTTTCTTTTTTCAAATTCAGTGTTTTTCTTCAATAGCTGGGCTTGTTTAAGCTGTTTAATTAAACCTGAAATGCAGTATTATCCGCTCCACCGCTGTGTGTCCGTTCCGGTTGGTGGAGTAAGGCTTTCTTTACTCTAAGCTCTTTTTGTAAAAGCTTCGCCTGAAGTGCTTTTTCTGCTCATATAAGAAAAAGCGCCTAATACCGTGCGCAAGCCGTAGCCATAACAACCCTGATACAACCCAATACGGTATTTTGTGATTTTCTGAATAGATGGACTTTTTTAAAAGCACTCTGAAAGAATAAAAAAAGCGGTAGAAGCACTTTTATTAAAAAAGCTAAGCTCCCCCAATTTAACCTTTGGCAATTTTGGCCTAACCTATTCAGCCTACAACATTGTAGTCCTACACATTGAGCCTACAGCAGATTATAGCTCCACCCATTCAGCCTACAGCAGTTTATAGCTCCACCCATTTATTCAGCCTACAGAAGTTTATAGCTCCACCCATTCAGCCTACAGCAGTTTATAGCTCCACCCATTCAGCCTACAGCAGTTTATAGCTCCACCCATTCAGCCTACAGCAGTTTATAGCTCCACCCATTTAGCCTACAGCTCGGTTTGAGATCAAAGCAGCGGTTAATTATGCAGAACTCGTTAGTGATGGATTCACCTTTAAGGTCATCAGTGCTTAAGTGGTGTGTGATCGGCTGCACTGCTGTGTTTACATCCATGCACAACCCACCCCACGCAGCTACGCCTCCGGACACAACTCACAACCCCGCCTCTGTGTGTGTGTGTGTGTGTGTGTGTGTGTGTATTTTGCATGCTGAGTGTCATAACCCTGCTGTCTTCCGGCTCGTCACGGCACTGTAACAGATTTCCTCTAACAGGCTGTTGCCCGGTGGATGACTGCCTTGAGGAAAGAGTTATACGGTAACACTTTCTATGAATGTCATCTCTATAAGACTCTATAAACATATTTATAACACATTATAATGCATTCATAAGGCATTATAAACATGGCTTTACATATTTATAAAACTCTATAATTCATCATAGCCATGTTTATTATGCATCATGAACTGTGATTATAATGCATTAATAGCTGTGTTTATAACATGTTATACGTCAATACCAAGAAACTCAGTCCCTGCTTGTAGACTGTATCATGACTAAAAAAGCTTCCAACTTATAAACACACCCTCAATAATCCTATAAATATATTTTTAACCTCTCATAAATTGTGCTTGTCTTGAATATAGTGTTAATTATAGTAAATTATAATGTATTATAACAGGTCTTTGTGCGCTCTAAGTACAGTGCCAGACTTTCATTGTGGGACTAGATTATTAACGATAGATATATACTATTTTAACATATATATGATTAGCACAGCTTATAATATATTACTATCACAGGCCATAATGCTTAATAAACGTAGCTATAGTGGGTTATGCATTTTTATAAATATTTATAGCCATGTTTATAATGCCTTATGAATGCATTATAATATATTATGAATGTAGTTATAGAGTCTAATAAAGATGACATTCATAGAAAGTGTTACCAGTTATACTTTGCTTTAAAGTAACCCCCCCCCCCCACCATAACTCAAATGTAGTCCTCTAGTTAGTTCACCCACAGTCCCTGGCTAATGTACCTGGCTAATAGTTGCTTGCTAGCTAAATTAGCTTCAAAGCTTCAATGTTAACAAGAAAATAGCTGGTGCAGTATATATTTTACTAATGCTAATCTGTAGATGCATGCTTTCATTAAATGTTAGCAACATTAGGGCTAATTGTTGTGGTTTACTCCGCTCCCATTACTCTTACTATTATTGTTTTAGCTCGTAGCTATAGCGCTAATCTGTTGACATTAACTTCTCATTAAGTGTTAAGAGCTACATTTGCCTCATATTTCTAGTGCCAATTTGCTAATTGGTGGGGCACAGACTTTCACTTTCACTTTCACATTTTAGTATGTGCGTTAGCATTAGCTTGTAGCTCCAGTGCTAATTGGTGGACATTAATTCTTGCTCTTTTTTCTATAAAATGTGACAAAAGGTGACACTTATGTCACTTATTAGCAATATAAGTCTCATAGCTTTGATGCTAACTGGTGGGGTAAATGATTTTTTGGCTACATTATTTTCTGTATTGGCTACATTATTCTCATTATTAATTGGTGGACAATAACTTTTTTTTTTGCTAAATGTCAAACTTCCATTACCCATTAAATCTACAGCAGATTAGCTCCGCCCATTCAGCTCAGAGAGGCTGAAATCCACCCTATTAGTTATAAAGCTCCACCCTATACAGTCCACCACAGTTTTGTTCCACCCTATTTAGCCTATAGTAGTTTAGCTCCACCCTATTCAGTCTACAGCAGTTTAGCTCCACCTTTATTCAGCTTACCACAGTTTAGCTCCACCCTATTCAGCCTACAGCAGTTTAGCTCCACCCTATTCAGCCTACAGCAGTTTAGCTCCACCCTATTCAGTCTACAGCAGTTTAGCTCCACCCTATTCAGTCTACAGAAGTTATTAGCTCTACTCTATTCATTCTACAGCAGTTTAGCTCCACCCTATTCAGCCTACAGCTAAATGTCACACTTCTATCACTTCTTAGCTACATTAGCCTTAGTAGCTTAGAGCTAATTGGTTGGATTTTAGAGAAAATACTTTAGTCTCGTAACTCCAGTGTTAAAACTTCACGTTTAACTTGACTAGCTGACTACATTTCAGCTAGTTTAGCTCCACCCATTCAGCCTACAGCAGTTTAGCTCCACCCTATTCAGCCTACAATTGTTTAGCTCCACCTTTATTCAGCCCACAGCAGTTTAGCTCTACTCTATTCATTCTACAACTGTTTAGCTCCACCTTTATTCAGCCTACAGCAGTTTAGCTCCACCCTATTCAGCCTACAATTGTTTAGCTCCACCTTTATTCAGCCTACTACAGCAGTTCTGATCCACCCTATTTATTCCACAACTAAATGTCACACTTTTATCACTGCTTAGCTACATTAGCCTTGTAGCTTAAAGCTAATTGGTCGGATATATAATGATATAAGACTCGTGAAGTTTATGTTAAATTTTTACGTTTAGTTTGACTAGCCGACTACATTTGAACTAAATGGTGGGGAATTGGAACCTGAGCTGATCTATCGCTTTAATGCAGCTGGTTTCCTCTGTGCTAATAAACATTCTTCTCTCTCTCTCTCTCTCTCTCTCTCTCTCTCTCTCTCTCTCTTTCTCTGCTCGTCTGTTCTGTTTTCTTGTCTTTTTGTTGTTTCAGCACGCAAAAGGATTTCCTAGCACGTTCCGCGTGGACATGTCGGAAACGGCGTGAGCGTCTGTTTGCACAGTAAAGCGAGCGGCCCAAAGCGACCCGCGCCCTGCCGGTTCCGTCGGGGTGTTGGTTTTTGTTCATTTGTTTCTTTTTACGTTTTTTGCTTCCGTTTGACGTGGCCGAGCCGGGCCGGCTGGGTGCTGGGCGTTGCGCCGCACAGCGCCCCCTCCTGGACGTTCTCAGCGGGACTGAGGAAAGCGTACATCGGACCGCCGCACCCGGAATAACGGATGGACGGACGATTGGCTGTAAGGGCCGTAGGGATGGACTGTTGACGCTGTTGGTTGGAAGTCGTTTGCCGCTTCCCTTGGAAGTTAACGTTGGAAGTTGACGTTAACGGATCCGTAAAAAAACTTTCGATATATCTGAGCCCTTTAGCTATCTCACACATATATGTACACATACACACAGATATACTGAAACACATTTTGAAACACTGAACTGAACTGAACAGTGCAGCTCCATGTGTTCCAGACTGTTTTTCTAGTTTTCCGTTTATTTTCGTTCTCTTTTTTTCCGTGAAGTCCGTGTTTTCTTCGCTGGAGCTGCTCTTATTATTTACTCTCTTTGTAAAAAAATAAAAAATCGACAACAACACGGACTTACGGACGAGTGGGAGGAGCCTAAAAAGGAGGCGAGCGAACAAAACAAGGGGTTCCTTAACAAAGGAACGAAGGACAAAAGCGAAAAGAAAAAACAAACAAAAAAAACTTTCGTCTGGAAAAAAAGAAAAACGTTTCGAACATTCCAAGAGCTCCGGGCGCTCCGGACGTTCCGGGCGCCCTGTGCTTTCTCTTCATGTGTGCGAAGTGTGTGCTGTACTCTTTTTTCCAAGCTTCAGAAACGATGACACATTTATCTCTATAAATATCTATATATCTATATCTATATATCTCTCTCTCTATATATATAACCTTTCTTTTATAGCCCTGATTTTCAACCTGTGTAGCTCATCGGTTCGTTTTTAAAAAAGATCACCATCAGCCGCCATCAATGTGTGCTGGAAAGCGAGGCCTAGAGCCAGCTGTGGGCCGACTCTACCCCTCAATCAATGGATCAATCGGTCAATCGACGGATCGACCAATCAATGAATGAATCAATCAATCAATCGATTATTTATTGCCTTTTTCATTTTTTCTTTCAATGCTTTTTCCTTAATTGGAGAAGGCCCACAGATCTCAGAGCACTGCCTCTTTACTCATCGCCACCGTCCTGTGTTTTGACTTCAATAGGTAGTGCTGACATTACACTGTATGTCGACTACTGTACGTACACACACACACACACACACACACACACACATGTACACACACACACACACACACACACACACACACACACTCTCTCTCTCAAGGTGAAGTGATGACTAATAAACATTTACACCCAAGCTGTTTGCCTTTTATCGAGCGTATTATTTCACATCCTACATTCTGTGCAACGACCGTGCAGTGTTTTACAGTTTGTCCGCGTGGGAAAAGAAACGTGGGAAATAAAACTCACTCACAGTGGAAGTCAAGTCAATGGGAAGATGCTTTAAAGGGATACAATAACTTTTTTTTTTTAGCTCTGATCTCTGATATATACTGTTGTATCTGTAGTGTAGAGTGGATTAGCACTGGATGCAAGTTCTACCAGGAGACTTCAGAGGAGGACATATGAAAGAAGGACTTTTAAAAGTCTATGGACTATCCAATACATGCTCATGAGGTTTTTAGGACACAATCACTCATCACTCTCACATAAAGATGCATTAGAAACACATTGAACACATTTAAAACTCAGTAGGTACAGATCCCTCCCTCAGAAGAAGTCCACTGGCTAATCCTGATCTGTACTGTCTGAGATTCCCAAGCAAAATGATGGAAATGGGAGCTCTTTAACTGATCTGGGGGGTGGGGCTCTGGTGGGGGTTTCCTTGGTGCGCATTTTGGTGCATTTAGGTTTAGGTTTGCGCCTGTGTGAAACCAAACCAAGCAGAGGAGGATAACGCTCTAAATTAACGAACTCATCAACTGATACGAACCATTGAAACTTTCACAACTATCCAATACATGCTCATGAAGTTTTTTTGGACACAATCACTCATCACTCTCACATAAAGATCCATTAGAAACACATTAAAACATTAAAAACTCAGTAGGTACAGATCCCTCCCTCAGAAGAAGTCCACTGGCTAATCCTGATCTGTACTGTCTGAGATTCCTGAGCAAAATGATGGAAATGGGAGCTCTTTAACTGATCTGGTGGGTGGGGCTCTGGTGGGGGTTTCCTTATTTGAGGCTCTGGTGGGGGTTTCCTTGGTGCGCATTTTGGTGCGTTTAGGTTTAGGTTTAGGTTTGCGCCTGTGTGAAACCAAACCAAGCAGAGGAGGATAACGCTCTAAATTAACGAACTCATCAACTGATACGAACCATTGAAACTTTCACAACTATCCAATACATGCTCATGAAGTTTTTTTGGACACAATCACTCATCACTCTCACATAAAGATGCAATAGAAACATAGAAACACATTAAAAACTCAGTAGGTACAGATCCCTCCCTCAGAAGAAGTCCACTAATCTGTACTGTCTGAGATTCCCAAGCAAAATGATGGAAATGGGAGCTCTTCAACTGATCTGGTGGGTGGGGCTCTGGTGGGGGTTTCCTTGGTGTGCATTTTTATGCGTTTAGGTTTAGGTTTGCACCTGTGTGAAACCAAACCAAGCAGAGGAGGAAAACGCTCCACGTTATCGAACTCATCAACTGATACGGATATAAATACATGCTCATTAAGTTTTTTTGGACACAATCACTCATCACTCTCATATAAAGATGCAATAGAAACATAGAAACACATTAAAAACTCAGTAGGTACAGATGCCTCCCTCAGAAGAAGTCCACTGGCTAATACTGATCTGTACTGTCTGAGATTCCCAAGCAAAATGATGAAAATGGGAGCTCTTTACCTGAATTGGTGGGTGGGGCATTTATTACTGTCCACCATAAAAACCTGCGTCTTAAGAAGAACAAGTGCGATTAGTGGCAGTTAATCACACAATATTGTTGGGAATTATGTGTTATAATAATAGATAATAGTGTTAGTGCTACCAGTGTATTTATAGCCATATTTATAATGCCTTATGAATGCTTTATAACGTGTTATAAATGTGTTATAGACACAGTTTGTAGTCTAGTTTTAAGTGTTTTTATTCGGTTTTCAGTTCTGAAGAAGTGGTTGAAGTTACAGTGTGTGATAATCGACTGTAGTCTACAGATTCGAGAAGATCTCCTTTAAGTGTCCTTCAGTTCTGTAAATTTGTAAACGCTCACACACACTCTGAGTCTCTCATCCCTGGAGTGTGTGTGCGTGTGTGTGTGTTCTTTTAGTCTAGCCGTGAAGAAGCCTTGAGGTTGTTTCTCATTTTTTTGTTCAGTTTTGCTTGATTATAGAAACAAACATGAAGGCCTTGAAACGAATCACCTGCATGAAAAAACAAACACTTTCCATTACCAGAGAGGAGAAGATGAATATATCTCATTAACATTCTCTCTCTCTCTCTTTCTCTCTCTCTCTCTCTCTCTCTCTCTCTCTCACACACACACACACACACACAGCTATTGAAATGATGAGTGGTATGATGATACCTATCCAGGCAGTTCAGATTACAGCTTACACTGGAGACAGGACACAACAGGACATGATACAATAGAAGAGAACCGAGCAGGACAAAAAATGCAATAGGACAGTGCAAGACAGATCTGAACAGGTCAGAAAAATGTTAAGGCAGGACATGACAAAAACAAAAGAGAACAGGACAAATAAGGACAGAATATGACATGACAGAAAATGATAGAACAGACGAGGATAACAAATGACAGGACAGAAGAGGACAGAAAATGACAGGACAGAAGAGGACAGAACATGAGAGGATAGAAAATGACAGGACAGAAGAGGACAAAACATGATAGGATGGAAGAGGACAAAACAAGACAGGACAGAAGAGGACAAAACATGGCAGGACAGAAAATGGCAAACAGAAGAGGACAGAACATGGCAGGCAAGAAAATGACAGGGCAGAAAAGGACAGAACATGACAGAACATAAGAGGACAGAACCTGAAAAAAAAAGAAAATGACAGGACAGAAGAGGACAGAACATGACAGGACAAAAGAGGACAAAACATGACACAACTGAAGACAGACCATGACAAGGTAGAACATGACAGGATAGAAGGGGACAGAAAAGGACAGAACATGACAGGACAGAAAATGACAAAACAGAAGAGGACAGAATGTGACAGGACAGACAATGACAGAACATAAGAGTACAGAATATGATAGGACAGAAAATGACAGGATACGACATAAGAAAACAGAAGAGAAAAGACAGGGCAGGACATAAAAAGACAGGGCAGGACATGGCCAAACAGAATTAAACAGCACAGAAAAGGACACAGCAGAAAAAAATGGACTGGACTGGAAATATTGGAACAGGACAAATAAGTGCAAGACAAATCTGGAGTGAACAGAAAATGATAGGGCAGGACATGACAGGACAGAAGAGAACAGGGCAGGACATGACAAAACAGAAGATACAAAACAGAAGATAGGGAGGACAGGGCAGGACAGATCAGAAAATATCAGAACCAAAGGTCATAGCAGGACAAGACAAGACAGAAAAATAAAGGGCAAACTGGACCTGCGGGTCCCTTCAACACTTGGGGTCGGTTGCATCAAATTTTGGTGGTATTGGTGGTAGTAGTAGTAGTAATAGTAATAGTAGTGATAGTAGTAGTAAAATAGCAGCTGCAGTCGTACTGGTAGTATAGTAGTAGTAATGATAGTAGAAGTAGTAGTAGTGGTAGTTGTGCTAGAAGTATAGTAGCAGTAGTAGTGAGAATAGTACAAGTAGTAGTAGTGTTTATAGTAGTAGTGATAGTAGTAGTATTAGTATTGGTGGTAACTATAACTATATTACTAGCACTACTGCTGTTATTCTACTACTTCTACCAATACTATTACTACTACTACTGCTAGTACTAATACTACTACTATTACTACTACTACTGTTCTCCTACCACAACTACTACAACTTTTACTATATTACTACCTCTACTGCTGTTATTCTAATACTTCTATCACTACTACTACTACTACTGTTCTCCTACCACAACTACTACTACTTTTACTATATTACTACCTCTACTGCTGTTATTCTACTACTTCTATCACTACTATTACTACTACTACTACTACTACTACTACTACTGTTCTCCTACCACAATTGCTACTAATTTTACTATATTACTACCACTACTGCTGTTATTCTACTGCTACTATCACTACTATTACTACTGCTACTACTACTACTACTACTGTTCTCCTACCACAACTACTACTACTTTTACAATATTACTACCACTACTGCTGTTATTCTACTACTACTATCACTACTATTACTACTACTACTGCTACTTCTACTACTACTACTGTTCTCCTACAACAACTACTACTACTTTTACTATATTACTAGCACTATGGCTGTTATTCTACTGCTACTATCACTACTATTACTAATACTACTGCTACTACTACTACTACTACTACTACTACTACTGTTCTCCTACCACAACTACTACTACTTTTACTATATTACTAGCACTACTGCTTTTATCACTACTATTACTACTACTACTGCTAGTACTACTACTACTACTACTGTTCTCCTACCACAACTACTACTACATTTACTATATTACTAGCATTACTGCTGTTATTCTACTGCTACTCTCACTACTATTACTACTACTACTACTGCTAGTACTAATACTACTACTACTACTGTTCTCCTACCACAATTACTATTACTTTTACTATATTACTAGCACTACAGCTGTTATTCTACTGCTACTATCACTACTATTACTACTACTACTGCTACTACTACTACTACTACTACTACTGTTCTCCTACCACAACTACTACTACCCTTACTATATTACTAGCATTACTGCTGTTTTTCTACTGCTACTATCACTACTATTACTACTACTACTGCTAGTACTAATACTACTACTACTACTACTACTGTTCTCCTACCACAATTACTACTACTTTTACTATATTACTAGCACTACGGCTGTTATTCTACTGCTACTATCACTACTATTACTACTACTACTGCTAGTACTAATACTACTACTATTACTACCACTACTACTGTTCTCCTACCACAACTACTACTACTTTTACTATATTACTAGCACTACTGCTGTTATTCTACTGCTACTATCACTACTATTACTACTACTACCACTAGTACTATCACTACTACTAACACTACTATTATCACTACTACTTCTACTGTACTACTATCACTACTGCTGTTATTCTACTGCTACTATCACTACTATTACTACTACTACCACTAGTACTATCACTACTACTAACACTACTATTATCACTACTACTTCTACTGTACTACTATCACTACTGCTGTTGCTGCTTCTGTAGGAGCACAGTGAGCTCCTGCCTGGAGCGCTGGGTCCAGTCCAGACCTACAGGAAACCAGGTGTCAGCAAGAGGAAACCCAGCCTGACAACACACACACACACACACACACACACACACAGAGGGCACAGAGAGGACACACACACACACACACACCTGCAACAGCACAAAGTGAAAACACTGATGGCTAATGGCAACAACTGACTCATCATACTAACCTGCTGATTTACCCAGAATGCACTTTGGTAGCCCTGCTGATTTACCCAGAGTTCAGTCACTTTGCTATCTTAGTTAACCCTGCTGATTTACCCAGAATGCACTTTGGTGAACATGCTGATTTTCGCAGAATGCCTGCGTTTTGTTAACCCTGCTGATGTATTAACAGTGTTATTTGGTAACTCTGTGGATTTACCCAGAATGCTCTCTGTTTGATAACCTGCTTAATTACCCACAGTGATCTTTGCTAACCCTGCTGATTTACCCAGAATGCTCTTTGCTCTTTGGTATAGTGAACTGAATAGGGAATGACCAAACAACAAACGACCTGTTTGTGTTCATCATGTAGTGTGCATCGTCTGTTCACTACATTTTGTGATGCATTATGGGAGTTTAATAGTGAACTATATGAGGACTATAGTTATAAAGAGAGACAGAGAAAAAGACAAACAGCCAGAGAGAGACAGATAAAGAGATGGAAAGAAAGACAGAGGGAAAGATAGACAGTAAGCCTATCAGAGTCTATTTTTGACAAAGAGACAAAGAGACAGAGAAAAGACAGAGAAACAAAAAAGATAGACATAGAAAAAAGACACCGGCGGAGTAAGAGAGAAAAGAGAGACAGAAAGAGACAAAGCAAGAGACAGAGAGAAACAGAAAAAGAAAGAGAAAAAGAAAGAGACAAAGAACGAGAGACATAGACATAGAGACAGAGAGAGAAAGAAACACAGAGAGAAACAGAGAGGGATATAAAGAAAGAAATAGACAGAGATAGAGACAGACAGGTAGAATAAGAGAGATAGAGAGAAAAAGGACGAAAGACAGATAGAGAGATGGAAAGCAAGACAGAGTAAGAGATACCGACAGAAAAAGATGGAGAAACAAAGAAAGATAGACATAGAAAACAGACAGTGTAAGAGAGAAAAAAAGAGACAGAAAGAGAAAAAAGCAAGAGACAGAGAGAAACAGAAAAAGAAAGAGAGAGAGACAGAGAGAGAGAAAGACACACAGAGAGAAACAGAGAGGGATATAAATAAAAAAAATAGACAGAGTGGAGACAGACAGGCAGAATAAGAGAGACAGAGAGAAACAGAAAGAGAAAAAGAAAGTGAGACAGATGGAGAGAGATGGAAAGCAAGACAGAGTGAGAGACACAGACAGAAAAAGACGGAGAAAGAAAGAAAAACAGAGTAAGAGAGACAGAAAAGAGACATATAGACAGCGAGAGACAGAGAGAAACAGAAAAAGAGAAAGACAGAGAATGAGAGACATAGAAAGAGACAGACAGAGAGAGAGAAGGAAACAGAGAAAAACAGAGGGAGATAAAGAAAGGAATAGACAGAGAAGGAGAGAGACAGGCAGAATAAGAGAGACAGACAGAAACAGAAATAGATCAAATGAAAGAGAAACAGAGAGACATATAAAGTAAGGGACAGAAAGTGAGATATAGAGATAAAGACGGCGAGAGAGAGAGAGACAGAGAAAAGGAAAGAGAGACAGATTAAGAGATAGACACAGGGAGAGACAGACAGATAAAAAGAAAGAGATAAGTGTATCTCTCTCTCTCTTTCCATTCAGGGATATATTTAACAGCATTTATTAGTAATGTAGTTTCTATATTTGTGTGTGTGTGTGTGTGCGTGTGTGTGTGTGTGTGTGTGTGTGTGTGTGTCTCTAGGGACTGTTGTCTACTTGGTCCTTGCATCCCTCAGGACATAATTATAGAGAGCACAGCGTCACCTTCTCGCAGTGGGACAGCACACACACACACACACACACACACGCACACACACACACACACACGCACACACACACACACGCACACACACAAAAACACACACAAAGTAATGCTAAACCAATCACGATGTGCTTTAGGAACAGAAAATGTGTCTGGAGGTGATAATGGCAAGACACACACACACACACACACACACACCTGCAGAGAAGTTGTGTATCAGCAGTACAGAAATGTTCAGCGTTCAACACTTTATTAACACCTGAACAGCCCAGCGCAGATCAGCTCAGCAGACTGAGACCCAGAGCAGTCCTGCAACAGCAGCAAAACCAGTACAATAAAACACTTTAATATACAACTGATATAAGATCAGAATAGAAATGATGAGAATAGAATTAAAAAGAATTGAATTTAATTGGATTGATAATAATATAGCTGAATAGAAACATAGAGATAAGTAGAAACTGAATAGAACTGTTAAGGGTACCACGTTAAAATGTTAAAGACTACCTTTATAAAGCGTTTATAAATGGTTTATAATTAGTTTATTAATGGTTACTAATTAGGTTGTAAATGCCTTAAAAATGATCATTAATTATCAGTTATAACACATACATAGAAAGGGCAACAGTATAGATGGCTGTGGTTCACTATTTGGCAAACAACAGGTCATTGTTGCACCTTCTATGCATGTGTTATTAATAACTGATTATTAATGATGATTTTTAAGGCATTACAAACTAATTAGTAACTATTAATAATAAATTAATTGTAAACCATCTATAAACCCTTTATAAAGGTAGTCTTATTTTAAAGTGGTACCCTGTTAAGAATATATAATAAAAAGTTTGAATAGAAACATATAGAGATAAGTAGAAATAGAATAGAACTGAAAATAATGAAAATAGAATAGAAAAGAAAAAGAATAATAGAATAGAATAGTGCAGAATTGAACACACAGACACACATACAGACAGACAGACAGACAGACAGACAGTGCCCATCTGTGTGTATCATCAGTAATGTGAGGAGTTTTCACCCCCCACTGATAGCACTAGCGAAGCGGCTAATGCAGAAGGCAGCAGCGGTGTGTGTGGTGTGTGTGTGTGGTGAGTGTGTTAGTTAGGAAGCAGAGACAGAAAAACTTCCAATTTGTCCCAATAAATTACACCACTGAGCTCACGGCTTCTAATAACACACACACACACACACTAAAACTACAGCTGTGATTATTCAGGTACATGAGGGCCACATAAAAGAGCAATAAAATAAAAATATATATATAAATATATACCAATTTCTAGGGTATGCAGTATTGAAGGTGAGAAAATTAAAACAAGAAGTATAGAGATGATGAATATGATTGTGATGATTATAGTGAGGAACAGTACAGAGATGATGATTATAGTGTTGAGCAGTATGGTAGTAATGAGTATAGTGAAGAACAGTATGGTAGTGATGATTACTGTATAGTGATGACCAGTGGGGTAGTGATGATTATATTGGAGAATAGTATGGTAGTGATGATTACAGTGATGAGCAATATGGTAGTGATGAGTATAGTGAAGAAGGGAATAGTTGTGATGATTGTAGTGAGGAACAGTACAGAGACGATGATTATAGTGTTGAGCAGTATGGTAGTAATGAGTATAGTGAAGAACAGTATGGTAGTGATGATTACTGTATAGTGATGACCAGTATGTTAGTGATGATTATAGTAAAGAATAGTATAGAGACGATGAATATAGTGATGACCAGTATGGTAGTGATGATTATAGTAAAGAATAGTATAGGGACGATGATTATAGAGATGACCAGTATGGTAGTGATGATTATAGTGAAGAACAGTATAGGAACGATTATCATAGTGATGACCAGTATGGTAGTGACGATTATAGTGAAGAACAGTATAGAGACGATGGTTATAGTGATGACCAGTATAGAGACGATGATTATAGTGATAAGCAGTATGGTAGTGATGATTATAGTGAAGAACAGTATAGAGACGATGATTATAGTGATGAGCAGTGGGGTAGTGATGATTATAGTGATAAACAGTATGGTTGTGATGACTATAGTAAACAACAGTATAGTAGTGATGATTATAGTGAAGAACAGTACAGAGACGATGATCATAGTGATGACCAGTATGGTAGTGATGAATATAGTGAAGAACAGTAGAGAGACGATGAATATAGTGATGAGCAGTGGGGTAGTGATGATTATAGTGATAAACAGTATAGAGACGATGATTATAGTGATGGCCAGTATGATAGTAATGATTATAGTGATAAACAGTATGGTAGTGATGAATATAGAGAGGAACAGTATAGTAGTGATTATTATAGTCAAGAACAGTATAGAGACGATGATTATAGTAAAGAACAATGTAGGAGTGATGATTATAGTGAGAAACAGTGTGATAGTATTGATTATAGTAAAGAACAGTGTGGTAGTGATTATAATAATGAAGAACAGCACACAGATTATGATTATAGTAAAGAACAGTCCAGAGATGATGATTATAGTGTAGTATAGTGTTGGTAGTGATGAGTACAGTGAGTTCATAAACATAAAGTTTTAAGAGTTCAGAAATCAATATTTGGTGGAATAACCCTGGTTGGTTTTTAATTACAGTTTTTAATCATGCATCTTGGCATCATGTTCTCCTTCTCCTCCACCAGTCTTACGCACTGCTTTTGGATAACGTTACGCTGCTTTACTCCTGGTGCAGAAATTCAGTAGCAGTTCAGCTTGGTGGTTTGATGATCAGCTTATGATCCTCCATCTTCCTCTTGATTATATTCCAGAGGTTTTTAATTTGGTAACATTGAGGGGGAACCTCATCATTTTAGTTTAAGTTGTCTCTTATTAGTTTAGTTTTAGTGTATATTGATGATATTGTAATTTACTCGGCTTATTTAGGTTTAGCTCTGTGTTGAGAAAAAGAAGCAGATAATTACGTGTTTTTTTTGGTTCTGGTTGAAGGTGTTTCCATGGGGGTGTTCATTTCTTTAATGCGCGGACCCCCAGAAGACCCTCGTTACCCCCCAGAGCAGAGCTCTACAGCGCACAGTAATACATGTACGTACACACACACACACACACACACACTAATTTATATACCCTCTTTATTCTCTCTCTCTCTCTTTTTCTCTCTCTCTCTTTCTCTCTCTGTCTCTGACCCTAAAGCCAGTGTTTATGAGTTAGAGAAACAGAGGGGTGGAGGAATAAACGAGTGCAGAAGCTCATATTGCTCATTAGTGGTTAGCCGGGAGTAACTCGGCGTGTCAGGTTGGGACAGCAATGTCTCATTAGAGATACAGCGCAGAGCAATGCCCGAGAGAGCGGGCGAGAGAGAGAGAGAGAGAAAAAGAGAGAGAGAGACTCTTTCACTTATTATTAAGCCTATAAACAAGGTTAAGTTTAGGAGGGAAACACTCTGCCTGTTTGTATGTGTGTGTTTGTGTTTGGTTTTGTGTTAATGTGTGTTAGTGTGTGTGTGTGTGTGTGTTAGTGTGAGTGTGTGTGTGTGTGTGTGTTCGCTTGACTGCGTGTTCTCTCTCCACATGGCTGCTTGTGACTTTGTCTGTTTGCATTGTTCTGTGCAGCAGCGTGTTGCCGGTGCTTGTGTATGCACATGCATTAATGTGTGTGTGTGTGTGTGTGTGTGTGTGTGTGTGTGTGCTGTGTGTGCGTGTTAGGGCAGTCTCTTGCCTGTTTCCGCTGGCTGCTTGTGGCGACGGCAGGCCTCCAATCCGATTTGTGGAACTTAATTTGCCGGTTCAGGTCAACCGTGCTGGGGACTGATTTAACCGGCGCACCAGCAGGATTAGGCCACACCCCCTCCCCCCCTCCACCCTGGAAAAAGAAAAGAAAAAAAAAAAAACCATAAACCACCATAAACACTTCACCTCACACACACACACACACAGGGATGAGAAAAAAAAAAAAAAAAAAAAAAAAATATATATATATATATATATATATATATATATATATATATATATATATATAAATTCACAATATCGACACTGCAAAAAACTAAATCTTAGCAAGTGAAATTTTCTAAATGTAAAGCAATAAATAGTATTTTCTTCTCTGATAAGACTTTTTTTTGTCTTACTAAGCATTGTGTAAGTGTTAGATTATTTTGCTTATTTTAGGGATAATTATTTGGTCCCACTTTATAATAAGTGTCCCTAAGTACTATGTAGTTACACGGTACCAATCCATGTAACTACAGTGTAACTACTGATGAAGTACACATTGCTACAGATTAACTACAGAGGTACAGGTTATGTAGTTACACATGTGTATTAACGTTCATTTTCACTTGTGTAGGTACACATGTGTACCAGGGTGAGTGCACTTACACAAGAGAGCAAGTGTACTTACACATGTGTGACAACGTGTGTTTGTGATAAGTTGAGTATAAACTTATCCAACAGCTACTGTCTACCACACACACTATTCCACGTGTACACACACCCTGGTACACGTGTGTTACACAGGTCAAAATGAACCTTAATACACATGTGTAATTACATAACCTGTACCTCTGTAGTTAATCTGTAACAATGTGTACTTCATCAGTAGTTACACTGTAGTTACATGGATTTTTCTTGTGTAACTACATAGTACGTAGGGACACATAAAGTGGGACCAATTATTTTAATCATTCTTATTTAGAATTTGTACCTTATTTTAAGTCATTTGAACTCAAAATAAGCACAATCAAGCACCAATCAAGTTATTCTGATTCTTGTGTCCAAAAACAGGGACTTTTTTGCTTGATGTAGGTGTTACCTCACTCATTTTAAGACTTTGCCATTGCTTTTTGTAAGAAATCTTACTAAGAACATGTATCTATCTATCTAAGCTCATCCACAGCTTCTCAATCAGACTCGTTTGTGTGCTTTGGGTCATCGTCCTGCTGCAGAACCCAAGTACTCCTGAGCTTCAGTTTACAAACAGATGGCCGGATATTCTCCTTCAGGACTGTCTGGTAAACAGCAGAATTCCTGCTTCCATTTTACATTACAGCAAGTTATGCGGGACTTAAAGCAGCAAAGTAGCTCCAGACCATCATCACACTACCACCACCATGTTTTATGTTCAGTATAGGTTCTTTTGTGACCTTCTGGATGAGTTGTCCATGCCCTTTTGGAGTAATTTTGTTCGGTTGGCCGGTCACTCCTGGGAAGGTTCGCCAGTGTTCCATGTTTTTGTCTCCTTTAGTGTATAATAATAGCTCTCACTGTGGTTCTCTGGAGTCCCAAAGCTTTAGAAATGATTTTATAACCTTTTTCAGACTGATAAATAATCAGTGACCTTGTTTTCTCATTTGTTTTTGATTTTTTCCAGATCTTTTATCTGCTTCGAGTTGGTATTCTGGGCAGACAGTACTAAAGAAACAGGAGTAGTACAGGAGGTGGTGAAAATGGTAAAGATAGGCATTTATTTGCCTCAGTGTAAATAAGCTCTACTAAAGCTTGAGTAGACTGATAAATCACTGTGCTGATCGCATACTAAGCTCTTCATTAAATCCTCTATTAAACACACACACTCTTACACACACACCCCTCCAAATCACTGAGGTCAAACAGACGGGTGGGCTGGAATATTTAAACCTCACAGCAGGATCCAGCCACATCACCTCATATATACCCCATAAACCCCTCATCTTCACCTCAGCACAATCATACCCAGCATTACACCAGCAGATGGAACCTTAACCCACCACCCCTCCAATAAAAAAGGCTTTTAAAACCCATGTCTTTATATATAAACATATATATAAGCACAAAGACCTTAGTGTGAAACATGCATTACATTTCAATCCCAGACAAAAAACTCATGTCAGGATGCACAGCCCCTGTCTGTCCCAGCTGGCTCGCATTGGACAGCATTGGCTCGCATTTTTGGCATTTGGGAGATAACACATATGGATGCAGGATGTTCTGCTTTGTCCTGCGTATTATACTCTGTGCTTTGTTGTATGTGAGAATATACATATACATACATATAAATATGAAGGAATTGTAATCATCCATCTTCCTCTTGATTATATTCCATAGGTTTTTAATTTGGTAAAATCAAAGAAACTCAGTCAATCATTTTTAAGTGGTCTCAGTTATATTTTTGCATGTAATATGTCTATAATGTGTCGCTATAACACTGTAATTATGTAGGGTGTATTTGGGTGGGGTTGGGTTCCGAGGCCTAGGCTTTTTTTTTTTTTTTTTTGCTGTGGTCCAGGGGTGTCGGCGTTGGGGTCAATTTAGCTTGGTGTGGATCGGATGCAGCAGTGCTGCTGGTGTTTTTAAACACTTTTCAGCCCACCAGCAGCATCCTGTATGCAGAGAAAGAGATACAGGACTACAGTTTGTGGTTATAGAACTACAGAACCACAGAGGTCAGGTCAGGGGGGTGGTCATAATGTTATGCTTGATCACAGTGTATGTATTTGACTGATCTCTGAGCAGTGGGCAGCGCTGCCGTTCTGGATTAACTGTAATTTTGTGCTGATCAGGCGCTGCAGTGCTACGGTTACTGCGTAATTGCTCTAATTCCATTTAATATTACTACTTATACGCAGCATCTGGACGACGGGAAGACCTCACACACACACACACACACACACACACTTACCCACATGTATTAGCAGGTAATCAGGCAATTAAGAGCTGTTGTTTGTCCATAATTGGCCTGATTCCACTTGATATTTGGGCTCCATTCACAGTATTTAACCTGAATATAACACACACACACAAACACACACACACACACACACAAATACACACACACAAACACACACACACTTTGCATCGCAAATCATTCCTTAAATCACTGCACCGGACTAGACTGAACCATCACACACTGGACAAAAAGTGCAGTTTTACTCTATTCTCTAAGAGATAAACCTACGTATCGATTCCTCGTTTTTTATTAATTATTCATCAAACGGCTTGTAGAGGCGGCGATGTGAAAACCAATCCCAAAGTCTCGCCTCTTCTCTGCTCTCGGAATCGCTCCGCGTTCATGCAGAAGCTTAATAAGTATTAATAAGAATAAGAATAAGTATTTCAAATTTTACAACGTTCTATTGAATGTTAAGATAATTAAGCTACGATATTCCCAGAGGTGGAAAGTACATTACATTTACTCACATTACTGTAATTGAAAGTAGTTTTTAAGTTAGGTCATTTTACTTTTACTCAAGTACATTTTGACACAAGTAATTTACTTCGCTACTTTGGAAAACTCCCAATTACTGAGTAAAAAAATTAAATGCTGGAGAAAAAAAAAAACAAATAGTTTGAATAAAAACAAAGAGTTTTGTTCTCCATGGCAGCGCAGCTGAACTTTTCCCAGCAGTGTTTATTATTACGGTTAGCGGGAGAGACGCTGTGTAAATCAGCTGAAAAAAAATAAAAAAAAGGAGGTAAATGATGAAGGCATGTCTGATACTGGGAATTTTGGTACTGATCCAATACCAAGTAAATGCAGGGCCAGTATTGCTGATATCGATACCGATACCAATACTTTTTAATATTTAAGTTCCAAAAGGATCCAAAAGTACTTTATACTCATAGTTTATTATCACAATCAACATTTTTGTTTAGAAACAATGGAACAGTAACAAAACAAAGTTTGACTTAACATTAGAAAAAATAAATTAATTAATTAATTAAGTCAAACTTTGTTTTGTTACTGTTCCACAATATATATATATATATATATATATATATATATATATATATATATATATATATATATATATATATATATATATTTTTTTTTTTTTCTTTTTTTTAGCTCTTTCCTTATTTTTTTAAAACATTTTTTCAAATAGAATTTGAAACTCTTGTTCAAAATTTAATGAAGCCGCGTACGCAGCAAAAAAAGCTTAAGTATCTTTTTACCAGCTTTTTACCAGTATCGATATTATCAATATTGGATCGATCCGCCCACCTCTAAATGATCTCTCACCAGGAGGTGCACTACCCAAAAAACAGTGAGTGTACATATTTAAAAATATGAATCAAATATAATAAAAAAAACACTTCAATTCAAGATTAGTGAGGAGGCACACACTGTACATAAACGCCTAAATTGAATTATAAATTATAAACTAGTCCTAGGTTTTTACGTTAGACCGGCCTTTAAAGCAGAACACAGCAGGATAATTTAAGACCACATTAAAGCAATGGTTCTCCATGTTCCACCACTTCCCCCACAGGCTGCTCTGCTATTGTTAGACCTGTTAGAAGTTTTTCTCACCCCTGTGAGTGTGACAGAATGTGTTACAGTGTGCTGCAGCCTGAGGGACAATGCGTGGCCAGCTCATCTAGGACACATAAAAAAAGGTCTAGACAGCATTTGTTCATGGTTTATTTGTTTAGTAAGGGTCTCCTATAGGGTCTCCTATATATATATATATATATATATATATATATATATATATATATATATATATATATATATAGTGTACAATCCCTTCAGTTGTTTAAAGACCCCTAGACTTGAGCTGTAAGATAGTTTGGAGCTCCATCCAATATTATGGATATTGTATCCTTCTAGTTCCAGTGCAAATTGCTAGTTTATCAGCTTTTATTACTTGTTAGCTACATTCATTTTGTAGTTCCAGCGCAAATTGCTATGTTATCAGCTTTTTTTACTTGTTAGCTACATTCATTTTGTAGTTCCAGTGCAAATTGCTAGTTTTAGAACTTTTATTAGTTGTTAGCTACATTAGCCTTGAAGCTCCAGTGAAAATTGCTAGTTAATAAGCTTGTATTACTTCTTAGCTACATTAGCCTCGAAGCTTCAGTGCAAATTGCTAGTTTTTGAACTTTTATTAGTTGTTAGCTACATTATCGTTTGTAGTTCTAGTGCAAATTGCTAGTTAATAAGATTTTATGGGTTGTTAGCTACATTAGCCTCTTAATTCCAGTGCAAATTGTTAGTTTATAAGCTTGTATTACTCGTTAGCTACGTTAGCATAGTAGCTCCAGTGCAAATTGCTAGTTTATAAGCTTGTATTACTCGTTAGCTACATTAGCATTGTAGCTCCAGTGCAAATTGCTAGTTTATAAGCTTGTATTACTTGTTAGCTACATTAGCCTTATAGTTCTACTGCAAAATGCTACTTTATGACCTTTTATTAGTTGTTAGCTACATTATCCTTGTAGTTCTACTGCAAAATGCTAGTTTATGAGCTTTTATTAGTTGTTAGCTACATTATCCTTGTAGTTCTAGTGCAAATTGCTAGTTAATAAGATTTTATGGGTTGTTAGCTACATTAGCCTTGTAGTTCCAGTGCAAATTGCTAGTTTATGAGCTTTAATTCCTTGTTAGCTACATTATCCTTGTAGTTCTACTGCAAAATGCTAGTTTATAAGCTTGTATTACTCGTTAGCTACATTAGTCTTGTAGTTCTACTGCAAATTGCTAGATTATGAGCTTTTATTACTTGTTAGCTACATTATCCTTGTAGTTCCAATGCTAATTGCTAGTTTAAGCTTTTATTGCTTGTTAGCTACATTAATTAGCCTTGTAGCTCCAGTGCTAATTACTGGGTTACATGCTTCTTCTGTTCACTAGTCATAATAGTCTTGTTTCTCTAGTGAAATATATGAGCTTCTGTGGCTTGTTTGCTACATTGAAAACATTTCCTCTGCTTTTGGGGTAACACTATAGGTTCCCACCACAGTATCGCTTTAATCCTCCTGGTCCTTTTTTTGGTGGGCAGGCCACGGGTGGAGTCTGGCAGGTCCTGCAGCCTCCAGCCCGGCAGCCTGGCAGGAAGCATTAGCGAGATTGATAAGTGTAATTTAGCCCGAGATGTGTGGATGTCCCGGTCGCCGTAGCGCCGGGTCAGTGCTTAAGACTATATAGCGGCGAGCGGCGCGGCCGATTAGGAGCGGCGCGCCGTCTCCCTCTGCCCGAATTAATTATGTGAAATTAGCCGTCAGTTTGCTTAATTACGGTGATGAATGTATTATTGGAATAATAGTGAGCAAAATTTGAAAAATGCAGCAGCGGGTCAGCGGCGTCCTCGATAGCGGCACGTCAGGAAGAGTAATCGCCCTAATTCGTTTAATGGAGACAAAAATATCTGAGGATTATAAAAAGGGAAAAGGCGGCGAGGGCCCCGGCGATGGGATTGATTGGGCCGTTTCGGAATCTCTGTTTTCGGAGGATAATGCCGGAGACGTGGCGCTAAAAGTGAATCAAAGGCGAATAAAACAAGCTAATCTGGCTGTGATTTGATACCTGGAGCGCCGACGCGGTGAGAAAATCGCTTTACGGCTGCAGGGGAAGTGTTTTTAGCATTCTGACAACGGCAAGCTCTCGCAACTGAAGGAATGCTGCACGTAATTCACAAAACACAACAAACACAATAACATAAAAGCATTAAACAGCTATAAACGTTCACCAATCAGCCATAACATTAGAACTAACAACTGTGTAGAACCACAAGACCTTGGAAGGTGTCCTTTGGTATCTGGAACCAAGAGCAAAAAGACCTTTTATTACATTTTGCCACCTTAAAACCACAAACTTAAATGTAGTTTATTAAGATTTTAAGTGATAAACCAACACAAAGTAGCACACCATTGTAAAAAAGTGAAAGGAAAATGATACATGCTTTTTATTTTTTCATTTTAAGCAAATAAAAATCTAAAATTTAGCCCCCATCCATCAACACTTCTCTTGCCACAGATGCTCAATTGGATTTAGGTCAGGACTGGCTTTGACTGGGCCATTCTAACCATTCCACTCTATAGCTCTGGCTGTATGTTTAGGGTCATTGGCTTGTTGGAAGGTCCATCTCCTTTCCAACTTTCCAAACAAAGTCTTTTGCAGCCTCCAACAAGTTATCTCCCAGGATTGCTCTGTATTTATCACCATCAATCTTCCCGTTAAAGAAAAGCATCCACAAAGCATGATGCTGCCTCCACCATGTTTCACAGTGTGGATGCTGTTTAGGTTTAGGGTGATGTATGGAGTGAATTTCGCGCCAAAAGTTTTAAAAGTTGTACGCTAAATAATAGAATCCACAATCAAAAGTGCATGTTTTAAGTGAAAATTTAAGTGGTCCTGTTTTCAATCGTGGGTGGGGCTTAGAATCTCCATTGGTCACCTGATTTTGGACTGGGGTACCCTAAATCCTGAATAAACTGACCACGCCCACCCCGCCGGCTTCAAGCGTTCTTCCAAACCGGGTGGAGCGAATGGGTTTCAGTGTACAGCTGCAGCGGTGGATACTTTTTTAATTAAATTTCATACAAACGTTATGTTTAATGCCATAATAAGTGTTTCCAGCCATTAAAAAGCTCACGTTAGCGAGGTGTGCTACATAAGTATGCTAAAAGTTGCTTAAGATTTTGTTGCAGTTTCTATTTTTTTTTTTTTCAAAGTAATGAGCAGTTTTACTTTTTCCACCACACCTGAACTGTGGATTTCTGCAGCTCCTCCAGAGTGACCATGGACCTCTTTCTTTGCTTTCTTTGCTTGATCTGTCAGCTTGGGTGGATGTTGGCCATTTCTCTGTAGGTTTGCAGTTGTTGTTTATACTTTATGGATTGCACAGTGCAAAGTGCAGCTTGAGATATGTTTTTTTTTTCTTTAGCAAACCCCTGAAGCATTGAGGACTCATAAAAAGAACAGAGCATGTTATGAGCTGTATTGTGGTTATTGTGTGTGGTTATTAGCACTGTATCTGCTGTATTATGGGGGGCTGGTGTTTGTTATAGTGATAATAATACTGTATTGTTATGGTTCAGGCTTTAGTGCAGGACATCTGCAGGGTAATGCTACAGCAGTCAGTCTAATATTCTAATACCACTGGATCAGGTCAGCGCACCAAAACACACTTATCTGCCGCTCTGATGTGAGTGTGTGTGTGTGTGTGTGTGTGTAAGAAAGGGATTAGTCCCCTCACTATAAGGTCATCCAGACTGTTCCTGCTGCTCTAAAGCTGTGTGTCCTCACTTGTTCTCGTCCAGAAGAGCCCAGCATCTCTAAGCTGTCTGACCACACCATATGCACCCGCACCGGTCACTGGGTTTCTATACTACCAGTAGGGCTGGGAATCTTTGGGAATCCCACAATTCCATACCGAATCGATTCCGAATCGATTCTTGGGGTCACGATTACATTTTTTCCAATTCTTTCAAATCATATTTTAGTGGCGCAACAAGAAACACCGTAACACGACACTACACGCCCCTCTGTAGCGTAATAGAGAGAGGCAGTAAGAGCAAAAACTTTCCCTGTCCCGTTGCTGCTGTCTCACGAAGTTCATCTACCGTCCTGCGGAACTCTTTACCAGTTAAAGAGCTCCGCAGAACAGTTAAAGGGTTCTGCAGGATGGTAGCAGAGCTCCACGGCAGACAGTGGGATAAGTGTAGAGTAAGTGTGGTCTGGTCATATCAGGTGTTCAGGGTCGTGGAGAGGTCAGAAAAGGTCGTGACCTCCTCGCCCAGTCTTATCAGATAAATGGCTGTTTACAAACGGTGGGCATTAACTAATTAACGGACATCTGTCTCTCATTAGAGTGTCATTAGAGTTGGCGACCTGTGGTTCCCCCTGCTAGACATACTGTATATATATATATATATATATATATATATATATATATATATATATATATATATATATATATATATATATATATATATGTAGAATTTAGGTTTGTAGGAGCCTTAGAAAAAAGAGACCTGTGAAAATAAGGTGCTGTATATAGGATCCTGTGGAAATATGGCCCTGGGAATATAAGGCAATACAAATACAGGGCTCTGAAAATATAGGATTCTAATGAAACATAACTCTTGGACTATACAGTAAGGTAAATGTGAACATATGACTTGTGATTAATCACACTTTTTTTTAAAAAGCTGGGTTCAATTTCACTACTAACCACAACCAGGCCTGATTACTGTCAGACCTGTAGAACCAAGAAATCACTTAAATAGAAGCTGTTTGACAACAGGAAGCAGATAAAGATCTCAAAAAGCAACACATTATGCCCCAATCTGAAGAAATTCAAAAACAGATGAAAAAAAAAAACAAATTATTGATCAGCTACCAGTGTGAAAAAGATTACAAAGTCATTTCTAAAGCTTTGGGACTCCAGAGAACCACAGTGAAAGCTATTATTCACAAATGAAAAAAACATGAAACACTGGTGAACCTTCCCAGGAGTGACCGACCGACCGAAAGAAATTACTCCAAAAGGGCATGAATAACTCATCCAGGAGGTCACAACCATTTAAAGAACTGCAGGTCTCACTTAAGGTCTCAGTTAATGTCAGTGTTTTAATGATTCAATAATAAGAAAGAGACTGGGTGAAAATGGTCTTAATGGGAGAATTCCAAGATAAAAAAAACACCTTAATGATCTCCAAACTTTGGGAAAATATTATTTGGACTGACGTGGCAAAAGTGGAACTGTTTGGAAGGTGTTTGTAACGTTACCGCTGGAGTAAAACTAACTAACATCATTTCAGAAAAAGAAAAAGAGCATCATACTGGACGTAAAACATGGTGGTGGTAGTGTGATGGTCTGGGGAAATCACAGGACCCTGGGTATAAAGAATCCTACGAACGCAGGACCTAGGATTTGAATTTTAATGCCGTGTCCGTTGCTGCAGTTTGATGGACTTTAGCTTCATTTCGACAGGCAGCTAAATCAGATTTTATGGCGCAGCCGCCTATAAAATATCTCAGCTTTCCATTGAAGCCTGAGAGGAGAACAAAATCTGAGCAGACGTTAATAAGTCCCGATTGAAACGCTAACGCTAAGCGACAGCTCGTCAAAACACTCAAAGTTGTAAAGGCGCGAGAGCTAAATCTGTTTTGAGCACCACTGCCCTTTGAACATATCAATCTAAAGCAGCCACTCCCGAGACGTTCCTGCCAAAACACGGAATAATGACAAATAAACAAAGCTTTAAAAAGCCTTACAAAGAAACAATACAGCTTATTAGCTCCGCCCATTCAGCCTACAGCATATTAAATTAGCTCCTCCCATTCATCCTTCAGCAGTTTAGCCCCACCCATTCAGCCCACACAGTATTTCAACTCTACCCTATTCAGTCTACAGTGGTTCGTCTCCATCCATTCAGATTGCAGCAGTTTAGCTCCACCCGTTCATCTCAAATTAGCCTATACCCAACCATTTAGCCTTTTGCAGTTTAGCTCCACCCATTCAGCCTGCAGCAGTTTAACCCCCCCCCCAGGTTAATGCAGCTCATCTCCACATATTGATGCTACAGCTGTTTAATCCCACAATCTAAATCCAGAGCAGTTTAGCTCCACCCATTCAGCCTACAGCAGTGTAGTCCCACCTTTTCAACTCAAATTAAGTTATACACACCCAACTTTTGCAGTTTAGCTCCACCCACTCAGCCTACAGACGTTTATTCCCACTCATTTTGCCTACAGCCGTTTAGCCCCACCCATTCAGCGCAAAGTAGCGCAAACTCCACCCTATACAGTCTCCAATAGTTCAGCTCCACCCATTCAGCCCACAGCAGTTTAGTTTCCATCTATTCAGCTCAAATTAGCCTATCCCCAGCCACTTAGCTCTTTGCAGTTTAGCTCCACCCATTCAGCCCACAGCAGTTAAGCTCCACCCTATTCAGCTGACAGCAGTTCAACTCCACCCTATTCAGTACACAGCCGTTTAGCTCCACCCATTCAGCCTACAGCAGTTTAGCTACACCTACTCAGCCCACAGCAGTTTAGCTCCACCCATTCATCTTGCAGAAGTGTAGCTCAATCTAGTCAGTCTACAGTAGTTCAGCTCCACCCTGTTCAGCCTACAGCAGTGTAGCCCCACCAAATCAGCTCAAATTAGCTTATCCCCACCCACTTAGCCCTTTGCAGTTTAGCTCCACCCATTCAGCCTACAGCAGTTTATTCCCACTCATTTAGCCTACAGCGGTTCAACTCCACCCTATTCAGCCTACAGCAGTTTAGCCCCACCCATTCAGCTTTCAGTATTTTAGCCCCCATCCATTCAGCCTACGGCAGTTTAGCTCCACCCTATGTAATCTACAGCAGTTTACGTCCACCTATTCAGCCTACAGCAGTTTAGCTTCACCCTTTCAGCCCAGCCCACAAAATAGGGCAGCCAATCAGAATAGTGGTTGTTAGCCTGTATCTTAAGCTAAGAGTCTTAAGGGTGAAGTGTGTTTAATCCTGAAGAGTGAATAAAAGTGGGAGAACATTGATATTAAGGTGAATTACGAGTGTTATTGGATCATAAAGTCGGGGAATCGTGGAGCTGAGGGGAGCAGAGTGAGATGAATGGCAGAGAAGAGTTCTTTATGAGTTCTGCTCTGAGAACATAATGGGCTGAAGAGCCGAGCGCTAAGCACCCGGAGAAAAGGTGGAGAAGCAGAACTGACAGCCTGAGAATACCCGGCTCCAACAACTCCAACAGCCAATCAGAACACAGCTTCAGGGCCTTCAGCCACGAGAGAGTGAGATCGACAGAGAGAGAGAGAGAGAGCGAGAGAGAGAGCAGTGTTACCCTTACTAGCTCAGAGGAAAAGACGTAAAGAAGTGGCAGCAGGGACGTGAGTGTGAAAGAAAGAACGAAAAAAAAACAAGCGAAAGAAAAAAGCGAGAGAGTGAGAGGAAGAGATGAAAAGGAAAAAGGGGGCATTTAGGTAATAGAGGCGCTGAGGGAGAGAGAACGAGTGAGAGAAAGAGAGAGAGAGAGAGAGGAGGATCTGTGGGGAGATGTAATAGAGAGAGAAAGGAGATCACAGAAAAAGAGAGAGTGAGAAAGAGAGTGATACTAGTGTAGAGTGACGGGGCTGAAAGAGGGAGCTCCAACAACCTGCTGCGACACACTTTACCTCACTTTAAATCACTCTACCTCACTTTACCTCACACTACCTCACTTTAAATCACTCTACCTCACTTTACCTCACACTACCTCACTTTAAATCACTCTACCTCACTTTACCTCACACTACCTCACTTTAAATCACTCTACCTCACTTTACCTCACACTACCTCACTTTAAATCACTCTACCTCACTTTAAATAACTCTACCTCACTTTACCTCACACTACCTCACTTTAAATCACACTACCTCACTTTAAATAACTCTACCTCACTTTACCTCACACTACCTCACTTTAAATAACTCTACCTCACTTTACCTCACACTACCTCACTTTACCTCACACTACCTCACTTTAAATAACTCTACCTCACTTTACCTCACACTACCTCACTTTAAATCACTCTACCTCACTTTACCTCGCTCTACCTCACTCTACCTCACTTTACCTCACTTTAAATCACTCTACCTCACTTTAAATCACTCTACCTCACTTTACCTCAATCTACTTCAATCTACCTCAATCTACCTCACTTCAAGTCACTCTACCTCACTTTAAATCACTCTACCTCACTTTACCTCACACTACCTCACTTAACCTCACTTTAAATCACTCTACCTCACTTTACCTCAATCTACTTCACTCTACCTCAATCTACCTCACTTCAAATCACTCTACCTCACTTTAAATCACTCTACCTTACTTTACCTCGCACTACCTCACTTTACCTCGCACTACCTCACACTACCTCTTTCTACACTATGTATTTTGTTAATAAAAACATTCATGCTTATGTATGTACGGCTGAAAGAGGCAACTCCAGCAACAGACTTTACCTAAATCTGCCTCATTCTGTCTCAGTAGAGCTCATTCTACCTCAGTTTGTCTCATTATACCTCATTCTGTCTCAATTTACCTCATTCTATCTCAGTATACCTCAATCTGTCTTAGTATACCTCATAATACCTCACTCTGTCTCATTCTACCTCATTCTGTCTCATTACATCTTACTCTCTCTCTATATTATTTCATTATATACCTCGTTTTCTCTCAGTATACCTCATTATACCTCATTTTGTCTCATTATATATACATGCTCTGTCTCATTATACCTTATTCTGTCTCATTATACCTCACTATGTATCAGTATACCTCATTCTGTCTCATTGTACCTAATTTTGTCTCATTATACCTCATTCTGTCCCAATATAGCTCTCTCTGTCTCACTATACCTCATTCTGTCTCATTATACCTCATTCTGTCTCATTATACCTCATTCTGTCTCATTATAGCTCATTCTGTCTCACTATACCTCATTCTGTCTCATTATAGCTCATTCTGTCTCACTATACCTCATTCTGTCTAATTATACCATGCTCTGTTTTTGAGTAAACACATGTAAAACAACCTGTCCGCACACACACACAAACACGCGCACACACACACACACACACACACACACACACACACACACACCCTAACTTCAAACACCTGAGCAGATGGAGCTGCTTCACGCTGAATTCATCACTCGCCAATGACCTGTGTGCATGTGTGTGTTACGTTTCATAAACACACACACACACACACACACACTCACATATTTTATTTTATTTTACACTCTTGCTAAACACAGTGTTCCTCTTCTTCAATTCATCCCTAACTTCTCTTTATAACACATTATTCATCTCTCTCTCTCTTTACCTCTTTATCTCTCTCGCTCTACTCTTCCGTCGCTGGGGCTTAACTCTCTACCATCTGTGGCGGCGATCCACACAGGAGCCGTTACTTAAACCTACACACACACACACACACACTCACGTCTCTCTCTCTGTGGGTGTGAGTGTGATCTGCTGTAATCCAGTGTAAACAGCTCTAATGCATTCCTAAACTCACCACTCTGCTGTTTAATCCCTTATAAACCTACCTACCTCTCTGCTGAACAACCCCCCCCTCTCTCTCTCTCTCCCTCCCTCCACCTCTCCCTCTCTCTCTCTCTCTCTCTCTCTCTCTCTCTCTCTGTCTCTTTCTCTTTACGATTTATCGCTCTACTATTAGGAAGGAACGTAAAAATTGACCAGGAACAATTAAATGTTTAAACATTCTCAGCATGGAGTTTTAGGGTGTGTTCACACCTGCACTGTTTTATCTGGTTAAAAAGGATTCTGGTTTGTTTGTACCTTTAATGCAGCTCAATTGAGCAGGTGTGAAAACTCTGGAGCGGTTCACTTGTTGTGAAAACGTAATCCAGTCTTGATCTATACTGATTTTATTTGAGCTAAACTGTTGAAAAGGCGAAGTTTAATCTGATATCTGATTAGCCAGATAACGCTAATTACCACTGCTCTGCTGCTCCATGCTGTTTACACTGAGCGCGGTATGTGCAGCGTTCACTGCTCTTAGCCAAACAACTCCATTTAATACTGTGTTTAAAAGCACAGCTGCAATTTTTTTTAGCATTCTGTGTTAAAGCAGCTTTAAACTGCACAGATATACATGCTGGAATACATAATCTTCTCACTATATGTACTTTCTTGCCAGACAGCCCTGACCAATCAGAGGAGACAGTGTTCTGTACCCATGCAGGACTGATTCTGGGTTCGTTTTTTAGTTTTAGCTCAACTCAGTTCCTCTCTTGAATAATTAAATAATTGCTCTTTGCTGTTGTTTTATTGCAAAGAACAGCAGCAGGGGCTCCTCAGATAAAGTGCTGTTCTACTATCTCATTTCTCCAGGCAGGATGGAGCTTTCGACTCCAAAGAGCTGTGTCATTGTCACTCCAGTGTGTTAGCTTGTTGTGCTAACTGGCTAGCGCTGGCTAGCACTAGCTAGCAGAATGGCACTCCCGACAAGACAGCGCTCATCCAAATACTGCTGAAAGAGCTAAATTGTTGTAGACTGAATAAGCTAGTCTGGCATTTTCCTCTTGTATTAGACAGTAAAATCAATAATAATATGATTTTATGGGATGTTCAGGACAGAGCATTTCTGGAAAGAGTGTGTGTAATATTTCTATTCCAGAAGAGAAGTTGTTTTTTTGTTTTTTTTTAGACGGGGTTGAGTGTGAAGTTGTAGGTGTAATGTAGCGTATCTCCAGGGTTAAGGATTTAAATTAGGATCTACCACTAGAAAAGGTTATATCTGTTACCGTATGTGTGAGAAACACTCGCGCAGACACACACACACACACACACACACTCACACACACACACACAGAGGAAGGTGAAGTGAGAAAAGCAAAAGAAGAAAAGTGAGAGGAAAGAATCTCCAGGGAGATAACTCACTCACGCTGTGTGTGTGTGTGTGTGTGTGTGTGTGTGTGTGTGTGTGTGTGTGTGTGTGTGTGTGTGCGTGTGTGTGCGTGTGTGTGTTCTTTCTCGTCTACCGCCTCCGAGGTGCAAAAAAAAAAAATAGATTTAGTCTTGCAGCCACTGACCTCTGCGCTCAAATCTCCTTTCAGCCTTGACACACACACACACACACACACACACACACACTAGTGTGTATAGAAATGTGTGTGTGTGTGTGTGTGTGTGTGTGTGTGTGCCTGCCTGGTCTTCTTTTAAGTGTGTATGCATCAATGCTGATGTGCCAGTTAGTATACATTTAATTAAAATGATTCTATGATGCTCTATAATGCAGTATAGTGTTCATATGGTCAGCATTCTCTATCTGGCAGACTGTAACACACTAAAGAAGACATAAGGGGTCACTCTATAATGTCCTATAATGTTTCTATGATTCACACGCTCATTCTGACAGACTGTAATACACTAAAGAAAGCATATGGAGCGCTCTATAATGCTTTACAATGTTCATATGATCCAAACACTCATTCTGAAAGACTGTTATACACTAAAGAAGACATAATGGGTCACTCTATAATTCTGTATAATGTTTATATGATCCACACGCTCATTCTGACAGACTGTAATACACTAAAGAAAGCATATGGAGCGCTCTATAATGCTTTACAGTGTTCATATGATCCCAACACTCATCCTGAAAGACTGTTATACACTAAAGAAGACATAAGGGGCACTCTATAATGCTCTATAATGTTTATATGATCCACATACTCATTCTGACCGACTGTAATACACTACAAGAAGCATCGGGGGTGCTCTATAATGCTCTATAATGCATATATGATCCATACACTCACTTTGAAAGACTGTAATACACTACAGGAAGCATAGAGGGCACTCTATGATGCTCTATAATGCCCATATGATCCACACACTCACTCTGACAGATTGTAATACACTACAGGAAGCATATAGGGCACTCTATGATGCTCTATAATGTCCATATAATCCACACACTCACTCTGACAGACTGTAATACACTACAGGGAGCATAGAGGGCACTCTATGATGCTTTATAATGTCCATATGATCCACACACTCACTCCGACAGACTGTAATACACTACAGGAAGCATAAAGGCCACTCTATGATGCTCTATAATGTCAATATGATCCACACACTCACTTTTACAGACTGTAATACACTACAGGAAGCATAGAGGGCACTCTATGATGCTCTATAATGTTCATATGATCCACACACTCATTCTGACAGACTGTAATACACTACAGGAAGCATATAGGGCATTCTATGATGCTCTATAATGTCCATATGATCCACACACTCACTCTGACAGACTGTAATACACTACAGGAAGCATAGAGGGCACACTATGATGCTCTATAATGTTCATATGATCCACACACTCACTCCGACAGAAAGTAATACACTACAGGAAGCATAGAGGGCACTCTATGATGCTCTATAATGTCCATATGATCCACACATTCACTCTGACAGATTATAATACACTACAGGAAGCATAGAGGGCACTGTATGATGCTCTATAATGCCCATATGATCCACACACTCATTCTGATAGACAGTAATACACTACAGGAAGCATAGAGGGCACTCTATGATGTTCTATAATGTCCATATGATCCACACACTCAATCTGACAGACTGTAATACACTACAGGAAGCATAGAGGGCACTTTATGATTCTCTGTAATTTCCATATGATCCACACACTCACTCTGACAGACTGTAATACAAAACAGGAAGCATAGAGGGTACTCTATGATGCTCTATAATGTCCATATGATCCACACACTCACTTTGACAGACTTTAATACACTACAGGGAGCATAGAGGGCACTCTATGATGCTCTATAATGTCCATATGATCCACACACTCATTCTGACAGACTGTATTACACTACAAGAAGCATTGGGGGTCCTCTATAATGCTCTATAATGCTCCATAATGTTCATATGATCCACTCACTCACTCTGACAGACAGTAATACACTACAGGAAGCATAGAGGGTACTCTATGATGCTCTATAATGTCCATATGATCCACACACTCACTCTGACAGAAAGTAATACACTACAGGAAGCATAAAGGGCACTCTATGATGCTCTATAATGTCCATATGATCCACACACTCATTCTGACAGACTGTAATACACTACAGGAAGCATAGAGGGCACTCTTTGATGCTTTACAATGTCCATATGATCCACACATTCACTTTGACAGATTGTAATACACTACAGGAAGCATAGAGGGCACTCTATGATGCTCTATAATGTCCATATGATCCATACACTCACTCTGACAGATTGTAATACACTACAGGAAGCATAGAGGGCACTCTATGATGCTCTATAATGTATATATGATTCATACACTCACTTTGACAGACTGTAATACACTACAGGAAGCATAGAGCGTGCTCTATAATGCTCTATTATGGTCATACTATATGATCTACACGCTCAATATTCTAGACTCTTAAAACCACTAACCAATAATAGTTATATATGATATTTATTTTAGTTTTCTGTCGTTACAGACGTCTTTGAAGTGTAATATTAGAAATACGGCATATTTCTGAGGTACTTTCAGTCAGAAAGGCAGAAAGCTCTGTTCTTGCTGTTTATGAGCTCCACTTCAGAACCTCTCAATTCGCCAGACAGTCCTTCAGAACCGGACTCTTTCTGCTCTAATGCGCTTGGATCCGTTTAAAACTGGCCTATCAACCAATTGTCGGCCTATTCCCAGCTTGAAACAAGCGTGAAATTGTTGTTTTGTGTCTCTATTCCCCTTCAAAAGACATCACCTCCTGCAGCTGCCCAAACGTGCTTTTGTTTCCAGGCAAACACCAGATTAAAGCGACAGTTCCGAAAAGAAATATTCAAAATATCGTCCATCAGCTAAGACGGGTTCGGATTCTGAAGTTTTTCTTTTACTTTTACACTTGTTTTCCAATAAATAAAACCATAGACCCCACCGAATAGCACTGGTACCACAAGGCTAATGTAGCTAACAAGCAACAGAAGCTTATACTATACTATAAATTGCCAGTGATTGCCTGATTCCAAACACATGAGCCTGGCAGATGCATTCTGGGAATTGTAGTGCAGAAATTACAAACAGTCTCCATAAAACTACACCTGGATTCTTCTATAACTATTCTAAACCACCTTAAAAACGTAAAAAGCCCCAAAAAAATACATCTTCAGCCTGAAGCCTGTGTGTCGCGACTCACCACGTCAGCATTTAAGGTGGAATGCTATATTATAACCTTTAACTCTTCATTTAAGTGATTTTCTGAAAGCAACAAAATGAGTAGGTGGAGAAAACACTGCCTGTGGTGGATGGACATCACCAGAGTGTAGACTCTGGAAACTCTTCATGCTTTGTTACGCACTAAAGAATTAAACATTGTAAAAAAGCCTGTGTGTCGCCACATCTACATTTAAGGTGGAATGGTGAATTTATAATATAAGTGATTTACTCAAGGCAATAAAATGTGTCGGTAGAGATAACAGTGCATGTGGTGGACATCACCAGAGTGTGGACTCTTTAGCTTTCATGCTTTGTATTGCACTAAAATGAAACATTGTAAAAGAGCCTGTGTGTCGCCATATCTACATTTGAGGTGGAATGGTCAGTTTTTATTTTGAGTTATTTTCTGAAGGCAATAAAATGTGTAGGTAGAGATAACACTGCATGTGGTGGATGGACATCACCAGAGTGAAGACTCTTTAGGAGCAGGGTTGTGATTTGGGACAGGTCTGTAAATGCTTATGTGTGCTAAAGAAACTTCATGCATTGTAACACACTGAAGAACTAAATGTTACAATAGAGCCTGTGTGGTTCACTACATCTACATTTAAGGTGGAATGGTCAGTTTTTATTGTAAGTGATTTACTGAAGGCAATACAATGTGTAGGTAGAAATAATACTGCATGTTGTTAACCTCACCAGAGTGTAGACCCTTTAGGAGCAGTGCACGGTGTAGGGATTGATTTGGTAGAGGTCTGTAAACACGCTGTTGACCTCACCAGAGTGTAGACTCTTTAGGAGCAGTGCCGGGAGCAGGGAGTGATTTGGGAGAGGTCTGTAAACACATTGTTGACCTCACCAGAGTGTAGACTCTTTAGGAGCAGTGCAGGGTGTAGGAAGTGATTTGGGAGAGGTCTGTAAACACGTTGTTGACCTCATCTGGAGTGGAGAATCTTTAGGAAACAAAGTTTTGTGTTGTTACAAATATTCAAGTCTATACACTCCAGATTAACCCCCCTAAAAACTATTGTTTTTACCCCTTTTTGGGGAGGTTTGTGTCTTAATTAAGGATGTCAGACCTTCCTAATTAGACCTGCCACCATAATTCTTTCCCTGGTTACAAGACATAAGTTTTCTTGTGTATCAAAGCTGGGGATTCAGCGCTTTCCTCTTTACTTAGCTAGGCGTTACTAGTGATAGGGGAAAAAAGTAATATAATAGTATTAAAAGTATTAAAATAACAGACTATGATGACCTATTGCTTTAATGCTGATGTGAGGTGAACTGTAGGTGATTGAGCTATTTCCACACTTCCATAACATTATTGTGGTGGTCCTATAAGCCCCCGTATGACACCTTATCAACACACTTACAGATAGATAGATCCGCATTGACAGTAACAAACACAGTAAATAAACAGCGAATCAAACAACACCATCCGGGCCATCAGTCACACAGCAGTGCGGGTTACGCCTGTTTAATATGTTTCAGCACACAGTCTCCCGGGCCTCTGTTAAAGTAATGAGTGTGTGTGTGTGTGTGTGTGTGTATAGAAGATTATGTTCCATGTCTTTGTTCATTACCGTCTATATAAACCCAGCAAAGTGTAATGGTTTTAATGATTGATTTAAAAGTCTTTAAACTGCCGTCATTAGAGTGAACGGAGTGTGTGTGATGTGTGTGTGTGTGTGTGTAGAGATGCTAGCCTGGAAGCTAATAGATGCTGAAGCACTCTTGCTCTGACACTAAAAGCAGAGTGTTTAATTCAGACTAAAAGCCGACAGTAATTACTGACAGAGATGAGAGAGAAATCACTCACACACACACACACACACACACACACACACACACACGCACAAGCATTTGCACATACAATACTCACACACACACACACACACGCACACACACAAGAGCACTCCAGCTAAATATAACCAGCGTTTGAGGCTCCACTCGATAAATATTTCAATAAACTCACACACGAAAAATAAAAAGTTCAAAAAGCTGAAAGAACTTTCCGAGGGTCTCGCTGACCAATCGCCGCATCACTTCCTTTCCACACAGGAAGCACAGCTGCGTTGCTATGCAGTGAAACTAGGGGTGTGGCTAGGGGACTGGTATAGCACTGAGAGGCGGCTGCCTCACTTCAAATAAGCCCTGCCACTCTAAATCTAAAAAAAAAAAAAAAAAAAAACTGAAAGAAATCAGAGAGTGACTGTAGAGATCAACTACTTCATAACCGGTTGGTATGGTGTCACTGTGTGGTCACTAAGGTGTTCCAGGTGGTTGCTAGGGTGTTGCAAACCAGATTCTATGGCATTCCCAGTGGTTGCTATTTGCAAGGGTGCTATTACATAGTCCCTAACGTGTTGTAGGTGGTTGCTAGGGTGTTGCTGGAGAATTGCTATAGTAGTCCCTGTGGTTGCTTGTTGCAAGGGTGTAATTACATACTCCCTGCAGTGTTCTAGGTGGTTGCTAGGGTGTTGCAAACCAGGTGCTATGGCATTCCCTGTGTTTGCTTGCTACAAGGACGTTACTAAATGGTCCGTAACGTGTTCTAGGTGGTTGCTAGGGTGTTGATAACAAATTACTATAGGATTCCTAGTGGATGCTATTTGCTAGGTTGTTGTTACATAGTCCCTACAGTGTTCCAGGTGGTTTCTAGTGTGTCGCTTACCAGTTGATATGGTGTTCCAGATGGTTGCTAGTAGCAAGGGTGTTGTTACTTTGCCCTTAAGATGTTACAAGTGGTTGCTAGGGTGTTACTACATTGGGGACAGTGAAGAAATAGAGGTAGAAGTAGAGAGAGAGGTAGACAAAGAGTTAGAGACGGACAGAGAGAGAGAAAGAAAGAGGTAGAAAGAGAGAGAGGTAAGAATTCTAGGTAAGAATAAGGTAGAGAGAGACAGAGAGAAAGGGTAAGAAAGAAAAAGGTATAAAGAGATAAAGGGAGAGACGAAGAAAAAAGTAGAGTGAGATAAAGAGTTAGAGAGAGAAGTAAATGTTTAAAGCAGAGAGAGGGAGAGGAAAAGAGTGAGAGAAAGTAAAAAGGAAAAGAGAGAGAAGTAGAGAAAGAGACCAAGAAAGTGTTTGAGAGAGAGAGAGACAGAGCAAGAAGTAAAAAGAGAGAGGTAAAACTAGAGAGAAATAGACAGAAAGAGAGATAGAGACAGAGAGAAAAAACAATGAGTTAGGGAGAGAGAAAAAGAGGTAGAGAGATAAAGGTGGAAGTAGTGAAAGGGAGGTGAAGAGAGAAAGAAGTAGAGATATAGAGAGTTAGAGAGAGAGAAAGAGGTAGAGAGAGAGATGAAGAGAAAGAGATAGAGAGCGATTGGTAAAGTGAGGTAAAGGTAGAAGTGGAGAGGAAGAAATAGAGACAGAGAAAAAGTTAGAGAGAGAAAGACAGAGAGACAGAGAGAGAGAGGTAGAGGGAGAAAGAGAGAGAGAGAGAGCTAGAGAGAGAGGTAGAGAGAGAGAGAGCTAGAGAGAGAGAGAGAGAGAGAGGTAGAGAAAGAAAGAGAGAGAGACAGAGAGAGAGAGAGGTAGAGAGAGAAAGAGAGAGAGAGAGAGAGAGAGAGGTAGAGAAAGAAAGAGAGAGAGACAGAGAGAGAGAGAGGTAGAGAGAGAAAGAGAGAGAGCTAGAGAGAGAGAGCTAGAGAGAGAGGTAAAGAGAGAGAGCTAGAGAGAGAGAGAGAGAGATATGTAGAGAGAGAGAAAAAAGAGGTGATTGATTGAGAATGTTTTGATTAAAAGGCTGATCAGCTGACACATCTGATCTGTGTGTGTTTTTACATGTGTTTAACATTGTAGCGTTTGACACACTGATAGAAAACACACAGGGGTATATAAATAACCATAGAGAATGCGTGGAAAATTCACACACGTGTGTGTGTGTGTGTGTGTGTGTGTGTGTGTGTGTGTGTGTGGTATAGATGGTCTCAGAGTTGGTGTGTGTTGCCGTGCTGCTGCTGCTGTAGCTAATTCAGTGAGTGATGTGAGGAGTGTGCAAGGATCAGCTTTATTACACTGTAATGAGTTCCTGATCACTACAATACATCTACTGCCATCTGTTCCTCACACTGCAGCATTCCCACTGTACTCCAGCATTCCCACTGTACTTCGGCATTCCCACTGTACTTCGGCATTCCCACTGTACTCCAGCATTCCCACTGTACTCCAGCATTCCCACTGTACTCCAGCATTCCCACTGTACTCCGACATTCCCACTGTACTCCAGCATTCCCACTGTACTTCGGCATTCCCACTGTACTTCGGCATTCTCACTGTACTTCGGCATTCCCACTGTACTCCAGCATTCCCACTGTACTCCAGCATTCCCACTGTACTTCGGCATTCCCACTGTACTTCGGCATTCCCACTGTACTTTGGCATTCCCACTGTACTCCAGCATTCCCACTGTACTCCAGCATTCCCACTGTACTTCGGCATTCCCACTGTACTTCGGCATTCCCACTGTACTCCAGCATTCCCACTGTACTTCGGCATTCCCACTGTACTTCGGCATTCCCACTGTACTCCAGCATTCCCACTGTACTCCAGCATTCCCACTGTACTTCGGCATTTCCACTGTACTCCGGCTTTCCCACTGTACTCCAGCATTCCCGCTATTAGAGCAGACCATTCCAAGTGTAGACTATAATTTCTGATCTCACAACAGACCGCTCCGACTCTACAGCGGCAGTCCCGCTATTAGAGCAGATCATTCCAAGGGTAGACTATAATTCCTGATCTCACAACAGAGAAAATTCCGACTCTACACCGGAATTCCGACACTCTTACATCAGATCCCTCAGATTCAGTGCTAATTTTTGGGCTATAAGCTTTCATTACCTGTACAGTAAATCCTCCCCATAGCTCCAGTGCTAATTGGTGGGTTCTGGGGATAAAGACAATTGACTATCACTTTAAAAGGGGGGGTGGGGGGGCTCAAAGACAGTAGTGAGTAGTGAGGGAGGTGTGTTTATAGGGGGGGGGATGACAGGATTCGCGCTGTGTGCTTGTGTTTGATGAGAGTAAAAGCAGGTCAAACGAAACTCCTAGACAGGAACCGGCAGGAAAACAAGAGCTGAGCCCCAGGGGTCCGGCACAGAGCAGATACCACAGGTACAGTGTGTGTGTGTGTGTGTGTGTGTGTGTGTGTTTCCTCGTCAGATCTAGACCTCCCTAGTGAGCAGTGTGTGTAGTAGTTCTGGGGACACACAAGAATCAAGGAAAAAATTTTTTTTACTACAAGCAGATCAGACACAGCAGTGCTGCTGGAGTTTTTAAACACCTCCATGTCAACCAGTGGTGTTCTATCTATGGGCAAGGCATCATCCTTTCAGAGACTTATTGTGTATTTTATTATAATGCATTACACTGCCTGGCTCAAACATTAAAAATAAAAAAGTGGGGCACGAACTGGGGTTGATGCTGCAGTTGGTCTGCAGGTGTAGGTTCAGCAACAGTATGTGCTGAAAGAATGAGGTCAGCTGACTGAATACCTGAATATACTGAATATAGACCAATTTATTTCGTCAATGGATTGATTTTTTATTTCCTGATGACACGGACGTATTCCAAGATATCCAAGATGTCAGGATTTATGGGGCTGGAATTGTGAAAAAAAGTGATTCAGGGAGCATGAGATCATCATTTTCACACATGGATTGAAAGAGAGTTCACCACAGAGTGATGTTGCCACTATGTTCGGGAGATCGCTGGTTCGAATCCCGGTCATGCATCTTGCCATCAGCTGCCATAGCCGCTTTGAGAGGGCACAATTGGCCTTGCTCTCTCTCTCTTTAGGTGGGTACAGTAGATGGCGTTCTTTCCTCTTAACACTCCAAAGGGTGATGACGATCAGCACAAGGCTGCGTCTGTGAGCCATTGTATCGGATCTGAGTCGCTACACTTTTCGCCGAGAGCACTGGCTATTCGAAACAGTTTAAAAAGAGGCGGAGTCTGACTTCACATGTATCGGAGGAGGCATGTGCTAGTCTTCACCCTCCTGGTGTGTTGGGACACGACAAACGACGCACAGTGAAGCTAAAATTCGGCCTCAATACTGAAATTCAGTCGCATCTGACCAGGATTGCCATGGAAAATAGAGTGGAGGATAGTGATTGTGATGTGTGTGTGTGTGTGTGTATTAGTGTGTGCATTCATGTGTATTAGTGTGTGTGTGTGTGTGTGTGTGTTAAACGCATTTTCCGCAACTGTCTACATGCCACAAGCCCATCTGCTAAAGAACATACCTCCAGTGTCAAAGGGGACACAGGAAACACACACTCCCCCCAGGGGACTCATCCCTCAGTAAAGAACAGCTTCACACTCCCAGTGGAGCCACATCACCTTCATCAATTCACCAGCATCTGCTCTGCAGCACACACACACTCTCACACACACACACACTTACACTCACACACACACACAGCGCTTCATACTGGTTTGGTAACATTCCAGCAGCTTGATTTACACTCTTAACTCTGGCTATTACACACCACCGACCAAGCGGAAAAACACACTCACAAACACATGCATACACACACACACACACACACACACACACACACACACACTGTAGATGATGTTTACTTTAGCTTTCTGTTTTACTCATTCATAGATAGAGAGAACTGAGTTCCCTGGAATGATGCTTCTCCATCATTCCCAATACATAGGGATTTAAATAAGTTGGAATGGTGATCATCCTCCCAACATCCTGAGGTCACCAACACTTACTTGAACCTTGAGGCTGAATGCAATCAAAAACCTAGTAGCAAAATCCTCCTCTGGACAGTAGAGACAGTTACTCCAACAAAAGTAGGATAAACTTTAATTAACACACCTTTGGTTACACGAGAAGCATTGAAACGACGAATCTATCTTGAAACTTTTGTCCAAAAACTTGGCATGCAGTTTTAGGATGTAGAGTTCTCTTTGATTGGTCTATTCCATAGACTGTATATAGCTGGACAGAGCATTGTCTCTCAAAAGTGAAGCCATCACAGGTCGGGCGCCCCCTGCTGTTCGGTTTCAGAAAGCTGTGTAACCCCACCCATCCCCACAGGTTTCAATGGCAAAACAGACAAAAACTTTCAATCACGTTTTTTTTCCAATATACTGTTGGAAATTAATTCTACCTCCTTTATTTAAATGCAGCAGCTAGTGTAACCTCTGCTTATATTGTTAAATTTGTATATCCCCACAGAATTCACTTTTTAAAACGTTACTCAGCTCTATTCAAAAAAAGGTGTGGTTATTGTAAAAGGGCTGGTTATGGGTGGGACCAATAACAGACCGTCAGCTCCGCTCCGCTCTGCAGTCTGTGACCTCGAGGCAGCCCTCAGGGGCGGGGTTATTTGAATGAGTTTTTTATAAATGTATAAAAATTTATAAAAATGTATAACCCACTATAGCCATGTTTATTAAGCATTTTTACTTGTGATCATAATACATTATAAGCTATGCTTATAATATACATGTTAAAATAGTGTATATCTATCTTTAAAAATCTAGTCCCACAATGAAAGTCTGTCACTTTACTTGGAGCGCACAAAGACCTGTTATAATACCTTATAATTGACTACAACTAATATTATATTCAAGACAAGTATAATTCATGAGTGGTGAAAAATATATTTATAGGATTACTGAGGGTGTGTTTATAAGTTGGAAGCTGTTTTAGTCATGATACAAGTCTACAACCGTTTCTTTGACATATAACATGTTATAAACACAGTTATTACTGCATTATAATCACTGTTCATGATGCATGATAAACATGGCTATGATGAATTATAGAGTTTTAAAAAAATATGTATAGCCATGTTTATAAAGCCTCATGAATGCATTATAATGTGTTATAAATATGTTTGTAGAGTCTTATAGAGATGACATTCATAGACAGTGTAACCGATTTTTTTAACTAGAGAGAGAAAGCGAGAGAGAGAGAGAGAGAGAGAGAGAGAGAGAGAGAGAGAGAAAAAGACAGAGAGGGGGAATCTGCATTTCTGGCATGTCCGCGAGCAGACGTTACAGGATGCTAAGCGATCTGCCATTACTGCAGGAGGATGTTCCAGAGGAACGTGTCTTACAGCAGCAGCCTGACAGAACCTGGCGGTGAACAGCAGCAGCATTCCTCCACAGCTGCTGTTCTACACCTTAAACACAGGAAATATAAACACTTCCCCTCTGTCTGAACAGATGCAGCTCCACGCACTCATCTACCATCATCCACCATCTCTAAACAACACGATGCTGCACTACCACCACCATGCTTCACAACATGATGCTCGGCTCATGCCAACCATTGTGTTTGGAATGTTGGTAAAAAACTATATGGATGGGAGGGGCTATAAACTGCTGTAGGATGAATAAATGGGTGGGGCTATAAACTGCTGTAGGATGAATAAATGGGTGGAGCTATAAACTGCTCTAAGCTGAATGAATGGGTGGAGCTATAAACTGCTGTAGGCTGAATAAATGGGTGGAGCTATAAACTGCTGTAGACTGAAAAAATGGGTGGAGCTATAAACTTCTGTAGGATGAATAAAAGGGTGGAGCTATCTATAAACTGCTGTAGGATGAATAAATGGGAGGGGCTATAAACTGATGTAGGCTGAATAAATGGGTGGAGCTATAAACTGCTGTAGGCTGAATAAATGGGAGGGGCTATAAACTGCTGTAGGCTGAATAAATGGGTGGAGCTATAAACTGCTGTAGGATGAATAAATGGGTGGGGCTATAAACTGCTGTAGACTGAATAAATGGGTGGAGCTATAAACTGCTGTAGGATGAATAAATGGGTGGAGCTATAAACTGCTCTAAGCTGAATGAATGGGTGGAGCTATAAACTGCTGTAGGATGAATAAATGGGTGGAGCTATAAACTGCTGTAGGCTGAATAAATATGTGGAGCTATAAACTGCTGTAGGCTGAATAAATGGGAGGGGCTATAAACTGCTGTAGGCTGAATGAATGGGTGGAGCTATAAACTGCTCTAAGCTGAATTAATGGGTTGATCTATAAACTGCTCTAAGCTGAATTAATGGGTTGATCTATAAACTGCTCTAAGCTGAATTAATGGGTGGAGCTATAAACTGCTGTAGGCTGAATGAATGGGTGGAGCTATAAACTGCTCTAAGCTGAATGAATGGGTGGAGCTATAAACTGCTGTAGGCTGAATAAATGGGAGGGGCTATAAACTGCTGTAGGATGAATAAAAGGGTGGGGCTTAACTGCTGTAGGCTGAATGGCTAAGAAAAAATATTGTAGTAAATATTTTAGTATTAGAAAAAAATTCCTTAATATTATTAAACTATCTTTCTCTCTTTTTCTTTCTCTCTCTCTTTTTCTCTCTCTTTCTCTCTCTCTCTCTTTTTCTCCGGAGCAGAGCAGCTGTTGTTTCTGTCTCTAGGCGGTGTTTGTGGACCAGTCGCTTTTTGGTGGTTTGACCCAGTTTATTTAACACTGACTCTCCATTGGCAGATTGGATTAAGCTCTGCATTATCGTTTTAAAGAGCCGTGCACTCGTCCAAACACTTTCGTCACATGACCACGCTTTCATTTTTCTTCCTTTTTTTTAATCCGCATGCCTCAGCTCTCTCTCTCTCTCTCTCTCTCTCTCTCTCTCTCTCTTTTTATCCTGCATCTGTGTTTATACACTGTTAAGCACACTGCCACTATCTTAACATCACTAATAACTAAGATGATATGATAACTGCTGATTACTTGTAGCTACATTATAGCCTCATAGCTCTAGTGCTATTTGTGGGGTTAAAAGACTTTATGCAATATAAGCAATGGTTTAAATTGTAGAGCACTGGTCAAGAGGCCAATGGTCACTCTGGAGGAGCTGTAGAAATCCACAGCTCAGGTGAGAAGGAGAATCTGTTCACAGGACAACTATAAGTCATGGACTTCGCTATAATTTACTATTTACTATTCATTCAAAAGCTAGACAAAATACAGCTCTAAAAAAGGTGAGTTTCTTTGATTTTATCACATTGAAAACCTCTGGAATATAATCAAGAGGAAGATGGATGATCACAAACCATCAAACCACCAAACTGAACTGCTTGAATTTGTGCACCAGGAGTAAAGCAGCATAAAGTTATCCAAAAGCAGTGTGTAAGACTGGTGGAGGAGAGAACATGATGCCAAGATGAATGAAAACTGTGATTAAAACCCAACCAGGGTTATTCCACCAAATATTGATTTCTGAACTCTTAAAACTTTATGAATATGAACTTGTTGTTTTTTCTTTGCATTATTTGAGGTTTGAAAGCTCTGCATCTTTTTAGTTATTTCAGCCATTTCTCATTTTCTGCAAATACATGCCCTAAATGCTCTATTTTTCTTAGTAGGATTTCTTAAAATAAGCTATAATCACAATGTCTCACAATTAGTGAGGTAAAACTTAAATTAAGCAAAAATCCTTAATTTTTTTTTTGTACAAAAGAATCAGAATAACTTGACTGGTTACTTTTTTGTGTTGGATTTTTTGAGTTCCAAATAAGACTGAATAAGATCATTATTCCTTAGATAAGTAAAACAATCATAAGACAACAATTCTTTTTAGAAACGATAAAAAAGATTTTGCTAAAATTTAGTTTTTTTGCAGCGTGGTGAAGTGTAGCCTCAGTGCTAGTTGCTAAGGAATTAGCACCCACTGTTACGGTAAGCTAGCTATATTAGCCATTAGCCGTTTAGCCCTATTAATTTTTAAGGGCTACTAATTTATAGTACACCCTGCGCAAGGTGCATCACAATGCTCGTTGCTATCTTGCACCCCGTCAAATCTATTTTCACGCCATGAGCCCGCGCTGTAAAAATAGCGTCAGAGTTTAGGGGTGAATCTACACTGATGAAGGCCGTGGTGGTCTGGAAGTGAGGTTTGCATGTCAATTTCTGGCCTGTTTCTACAGTATTTTGGCGGTGGGAAAAAAATACTAGTGCGCCACTGACTGATTAAAACCCTGACAACAGTCAATAGTCAGAGTCCATTCCTATAGATGCACTGCAGAGCGCAAACCCGACTTTTAACTCAACTATAAACAGAATAAAGAATATAAAATAACATTGCTGTTCCCTTAAATGAGCTGCTGATGTTCCCTTAGCACCACACTGCACAAGCTGTCACACACACACACACACACACACACACACACACTGCATGCTGAGATGCAGAGCAGACAGATGCTGATCAATGGCTGTCTGTCACAGTTTAAACTGATGTAGGTTGACTGGGTGTGTGTGTGTGTGTGTGTGAGAAAGGGCTCGTTAGTTCTAGGTGTTAAGTGTGTGTTAAGTGTGTTTGTTGTCTCAGCTTCTGGTGTGATGATCTGAAAAGCCACGAACAGTAGTGATGCGAGTGACACTAACAACGAACAACCACTACTTGCAAAAGTATTCATACCCGCTGACTTTTTTTTTTACACATTTTGTCTCCTTAAATGTGTTTAATTGAGATTTTAAGCGATAGACGAATCGAAAGTAGTGCATGATTGCGAAGTGGAACGAAAACGATACATCGTTGTTATTTTTATTTTTTATTTGAAAAGCGCGTCGTGCAAAAGTATTCAACCCTTAGTGGAGCCAGAGCTTTACGCATCTATAGACTGAGATTTAAACCGTTCCACTGTAGCTTTGGCTGTATGTTTAGGGTCATTGTCTTGACGGAAGGTCAATCTCCATTCCCACAGCAAGATGCTGCCACCACCATGTTTCACAGTGAGGATGGGGTTCCGATCCTGTAGAGCAGGATCTACAGGTGCAGCTGCAACATCTGTGGGTAAATATGCTCCTGTATAACCTGTATATCTCCATATCTAACAGTCCATATATCTCTTTTATCTCGTATCCAGGTTAAAGGCGCCCAACAGGCTACTAGAGCCTCATTTCTACTATATACATCTTCATCAAATATAAACTTTTAGTGTAATATTGTAAGGTTAAGATCCATTCAGGTTCTATTGGGCTTTAAACTGTTGCGCTCTGTGCCTCTGCACATTCTGAGTTGTTGTTTTGTTTACACACACTCTGAACACACACTTTAGACACACACTCTGGACAGCATTCGGCACAGCTTGTACTTAAACTGTAGTTTTAAAGCAGCGTCTCTCACAACCCCCACCAAAAGTACTTGGACTCAAATCAACTGACAGACAGAGCCATGACAGCGTTCCAGCAGCAGTGTAGTAGAGTCAGTGAACACACACACACAAACACACACACACACACACACAGACACACAAACACACACATAGACACACACACAATATTATCGACAATATATTTTAGTTGTAATTATACTCAATATTCTATGCAATTTTTACTTATTTTATTTATACAGTAGATAATATATGTAGTAACTTAAACAAGTGTTAAACAGACCATAATAACCATTAAATAAGCATTTAGGTGGCTCTAATCTAAGTTGCTGTTAACTTGCGGTTTCTGAGGCTGGTAACTTTTGCTCTTCCTTTCCTGGATCGATCCTGATGAGTGCCAGTTCCATCATCTTCAACATTTATGATGGTCTTTGCGACTACATTTGAATTAGTTATTTTATATATATTTATATATGTTTTTCTTTACTTAGTTGAATAGTTATTGCTTTTCATAATATGGATTATAACCTTATTTAAATAGGACTATTTACTATATACCAACCTTAAGTGTTTTTTTTTTAGCTGTGTTCGTTTTAAGCTCCGCCCCCTCGTTACCTGTTCCTCAGGTGTTTTATCTGCCCTTCTGTTAGTTTGTGTTTGTGTTGTATTTACCTTCCCCACCACGTGGCCTGTGTCCCTACCCTGTCTCTGCCTTAAGTTTTTTTTTTAGCTGTATTCATTTTTAGCTCCGCCTCCTCATTACCTGTTCCTCGCGTGTTTCCTTTTTCCGGTTCCCTCCAGTGCATTTATACTTATGTTTTCTTTGTCGGTTCTTTTTACGTGTTTTGTGTCTGTTAAGTTGAGTCTTTGTGTATTTTGTAGTTTTTGTTATTTAATTGTGTTTTATAATATTTAAACTGCACACACACACACACACACACACACACACACACAAACACACACACACCCTCTCAGGGTTAAGGGTGGCTGCAGGGCCTGCTATAGCAGATGGCTGTATCAGTGTGTATCTGCAGTGTTGTGGGATGAAGCTGACTACTGCTGAACAACAAGACATCAGCGTGTGAGTTTAAAATGAGCCGCATCATCACACACACACACACACACACACACCAAGCCACCAGCACCCTGAAATACTGCTAACACACTCAATAACCATCTGTGGAATTAATAACACACTGAGATTGGCCTAAAGGAGTCAATAGAAAGTGTGTTTGAGTGTGTTTGAGTGTGTGTTTGAGTGTGTTTGAGTGAGTGAGTGAGTGTGTGTGTAAGTGTGTGTGTGAGTGTGTGTGTGAGCACGGGCGGAGAGTGCTATGGATTAGCCGGTGCTACATTTCAGTGGCTGTCAGACCCTGATACACGTTTACCCCGCGGGCACATTCCAACCTGTGCTTCCAATGGAATTACACCAGTAAAAGAGAAAAATGTCAGCCATTAAAAAGAGTGATGGGAAGCTGAGGGTGCTGAGCTACAGCGCTAACTATGTACTCTACACTGTACTCTAAGCGAGACCTACCACGCTCTACATCACGCTCTACACACCGCTCTACACCACACTCTACATCACGCTCTACACACCGCTCTACAACACGCTCTACAACACGCTCTACACTGTACTCTACACGAGACCTACCAAGCTCTACACACCGCTCTACATCACTCTCTACAACACGCTCTACATCACGCTCTACACACCACTCTACACCACGCTCTACACACCGCTCTACAACACGCTCTACACTGTACTCTACACGAGACCTACCAAGCTCTACACACCGCTTTACACCACACTCTACACACCACTCTACACCACGCTCTACATCACACTCTACAACACGCTCTACAGCACGCTCTACAACACGCTCTACACCACACTCTACAGCACGCTCTACACTGTACTCTACACGAGACCTACCACGCTCTACTGCACGCTCTACAACATGCTCTACACTGTACTCTACACGAGACCTACCACGCTCCACATCACGCTCTACAGCACGCTCTACAACATGCTCTACATCACGCTCTACACTGTACTCTACACGAGACCTACCACGCTCTACAACACGCTCTACATCACGCTCTACACTGTACTCTACACGAGACCTACCACGCTCTACACCACGCTCTACATCACGCTCTACATCACGCTCTACACTGTACTCTACACGAGACCTACCACGCTCTACACCACGCTCTACATCACGCTCTACATCACGCTCTACACTGTACTCTACACGAGACCTACCACGCTCTACATCACGCTCTACATCATGCTCTACATCACGCTCTACACTGTACTCTACACGAGACCTACCACGCTCTACAACACGCTCTACATCACGCTCTACACTGTACTCTACACGAGACCTACCACACTCTACATCACGCTCAACTATCACCATCACCACCATTACTATTACTATCACATTACAACTATCACCACTGCCAGAACTACTATTACTACTATTGTTCTCTCCATTACAGCTACCACCACTACTATTACTATCACATTATAACTATCACCACCACAACTACTACTAATATCAACATTACAACTATCACTATCACCACCATTACTATTACTATCACAACACTATCACCACAACAACTGCTACTTCTATTGTTATGACAATTACAACTATCCCCACCACCACTACTATTACTATTACTATCACCATTACAAATATCACCACCACCATTATTACCACTACTACTATTACTATAACTACTACTGTACTCCTACCACTCCTACTACTACTGAAAAATAACAATAATAATAACAATAAGGAGCAGTCACAGCTACTAGCTGCTGCTAACACACCTGTCGACCTGTCAGAACACAGACCCACAGAACTCCTCACCATCCCCATGGAGACGCATTAGCTACCAGCAGGCTAACGCCACTGTCCCCATTAGCATGTCCATGTGTGTGTGTGTGTGTGTGTGTGTGTGCCCAGTGGGAAGAGTGAGGTCAGGTTAGCAAACAGTGGGTTACACACGGCCACAGTAATCACCGCCTGCAGCTCACCAGCTAACCACAAAGGTTAACATCACCCCCGAGAGAGAGAGAGAGAGAGAGAGAGAAAGAGAGAGAGAGAGAGAGAGAAAGAGAGAGAGAGAGAGAGAGAGAGAGAAAGATAGATGACGAGAAGTGGTGTAGAGAAAGAGAGAGATAGAGATAGACAGAGGGAGAAAAGGAGGGACAGAGAGAGGTAGACAAAGAGAGGGGGGGAGGTAGACAACAGGAAAGAGTGAGGGGAATAGAGAAAGAGAGATACAGGGAGAGCTAGAGAGAGAGGGAGAGATAGAGGTAGACAAAGAGAGAGAGGGAGACAGAGAGGGGGGAGAGGTAGACAACAGGAAAGAGTGAGGGGAATAGAAAAAGAGAGATACAGGGAGAGATAGAGAGAGAGAGAGGGAGGGAGAGATAGAGAGAGATAGACAGAGGGAGAGACAGGGAGAGATAGAGAGAGAGACAAAGGGAGAGATAGACAGAAGGAGAGAGAGAGAGGGGAATAGAGAGAGAGAGACAGAGAGAAAGAGAGAGAGAGAGAGCAATAGAGAGGGAATAGAGAGAGACAGAGAGAGATAAAGGGAGAGAAAGAGAGAGACAGAGGGAGAGAGAAAGAGACAGAGGGAGAGATAGAAGGAGAGAGAGAGGGGAATAGAGAGAGAGAGAGAAAGAGAGAGGGGAATAGAGAGAGGGAGAGATAAAGGGAGAAATAGAGATAGACAGAGGGAGAGATAGAGAAAGAGAGAAATACAGATGGAGACAAAGCGATAGACAGAGGGAGGGAGAGATAGAGAGGAGAATAGAGAAAGAGAGAGATGGAGCAAAAGAGAGACAGATGGAGAGATAGAGATAGTGAGGAGAATAGAGAAAGAGAGAGACAGATGAGAAAGAAAGAGAGAGTATATTCAATTTAATTTGCTTATATTCTACTTTGTATCATATATACATTTTTATTGTATATACTATATGAAAATCTCTATATATTACAATATATTATTAAATATCACTTTTAATATAGTCATGGCCAAAAGTTTTCTGATCCCTAAAATTTATCCAGGAAAATAATTACAATTAAAGTTTTGCTTTACTCTTGTTTATTTGCTATGTTTGTATTGGAACAACACGCACAAAAAAAAAAAAAAAAATGTGCCGGACAAAATTGTGTGCAAAAAACCCTGTTTCAAGCACATGATGCTCATTTAAATCTCACCTGTGGTGAGTAACAGGTGCGAGCAATATAAAAATCACACCATTCCGGAGGAGAAACACACATTGTGGAATTTCTACTCATTGACACACACTGCTGTCAGTCCTCACTGATAATTATCTCAATAAATGCTGCATGAATTAATGTTGAGGTTGAGTTTCGCATTTTTATAATTTTTAATGATATTCATTCCCCTTGAATTTTTTCACGTCTGGTCACCCGTGCTACCGCTCCACTGTAGCTTTGGGCTGTATGTTTAGGGTCATCGTCTTGCTGGAAGGCCCATTTCCTTCCCAGTCTCAAGTCTTTCGCTGCTTCCAACAGGTTTTCTTTTCAACTATGAACCCTGTCTTTCTTTTTTTTCAACAATGGTTTTCTTTTTTTTATCTCTGAACTGTCTGGTGAGTTGGTCCTTGGTCTTTATGATGCTTTTGTTTGTTCACTAGTGTTTTCGAATAAACCACAGAGGCCCATTTCTACTGAGACTAAATTTACTATAATTAAGTAACTTCTGAAGGCAGTTGATTGCACTGATTACACACAATTTTGTTTATGGGTTTCAGAAGAAAATGGGGGATGAATACTTTTGCACATCACACTTTTCAGACTGATTTTTATTTGAATAAAATTTTGAAAACCATAAAAAAAAAACTATTATTTTAGCACAATTATGTGCTACTTTGTGTTGGTCTAAAACAGCACGTAATAAGCAGAGCTTTTCAGTTGCAGTTGAACAGATTGATTCTGAGTTTAACTGAATTTTTCGTGTTATTTATGCTTTATAACGAACAAAAAAGTGTGAAAAAGTCTATTTGGCTCCTCCCCTTCCCCAGAATGCTTCATAGGCCCCTCCCACCACCTACATCTGCCAGCTTTTCCCCCTCCAGTCACTCACCTATTCACCCCCATCGCCACCACCACCACCCTCTATCCTCTACTGGTGCTTTATTAGTGGAGAAGGTTGGAGTTGGAAACCTGCTAACACACACACACACACACACACACACTAATACACACACACACTAATACACACACACACACACAATGGCCTACTTCTGCTCCAACGAGCCCTGCTAAGCAAACACCCTTTACACACACACACACACACACAAACACACATTTGTGCACAAACACACACACAAACACACACACACACACTCACTCACAAGCACACACACACAGTAAATAGCATTTAATGGCACACTGAACCTCACGTCACCTTTCATGCAGTTCAGCCTGAGAGACAGAACTGAACAGTGTGTGTGTGTGTGTGTGTGTGTGTGTGTGTATGTGTGTGTGTGTGTGTGTGTGTATGTGTGTGTGTGTGTGTGTTTTCAGTCCCTAGGGACATGATGTACTCATTAAGTCACCGTAAAAGGCAAAGCACTGCCAGAATAGACCTTGATATCACACACACACACACACACACACATACACTAACACACACACACACACACACACACACACACACACACACACACACACACACACACACACACACACACACACACACAGAGGTTAATACATACTCAAATGTTAATATGCATTTATAACCTAAAAGTTCAGCAGACATTACACATTTTATTTGTTACATTTTGTCCCAGCCTATTTTTTCACTTTTTTCCCTTTAGAAATGTCTGATTTTGTCACCATAATGTTTTAACTCTCTGATTTTTGGCCCCACCACTTAATAAATGCTTCATTTTGTCCCCACTATTTTTTTTTCACTCTCTAATTTTTTGTTCTATTAAATTTTAACTGTCTGATTTTTTGCCCCACCACTTTTGTATAGATTAAAATAAATAACATATTTCGTATAGAAATAAAAGACAGATTTTTTTATAGAAAAAAATATTTTGTCAGGAAAAAATAACAGATTTTGTCTTGTGGAAAAAAATAACATGTTGTGTGCCAAAAAAATATCTTAAAAATAACAGATTTTGTCTTGGGGAAACAATATTTTTTTTTTCTGAAAAAATAACATATTTTCTCTAAGGAACACATAACAGAGTGGGTCTGGAAAAATAACAGATTTTGTATAGAAAAAAATAACAGATAAAAAAAAAATGATTTTCTTCTGGGGAAAACATAACCGACTTTGTATGAAAAAACCAAACAAAAAAAAAAAACAGATTTTGTCTGAAAAAAAACTAACACATTTTCTGCCTGTTCTGAATATTTAATTTGGTGCTCCAATGAATTTTGACAAAAAAAAAAAAAAAACTAAACAAAAAATAATCAAACCAAGCTGAACTGCTTGAATGTTTTGCACCAGGAGTAAAGCAGCATAAAGTTATCCAAAAGCAGTGTGTAAGACTGGTGGAGGAGGAGAACATGATGCCAAGATGCATGAACAAAACTTGATTAAAAACCTTAAAACCAGGGTTATTCCACCAAATATTGATTTCTAAACTCTTAAAACTTTATGAATATGAACTTGTTGTTTTTTCTCTTTGCATTATTTGAGGTCTGAAAGCTCTGCATCTTTTTTTTTTTTTGTTATTTCAGCCATTTCTTATTTTCTGCAAATAAAAGCTCTAAATGACAATATTGTTATCTGGAATTTGGGAGAAGTCACATATAAAATTGTGACAGAAATGAAAGGAGAGAGAGAGAGAGAGAGAGAGAGAGAGAGAGAGAGAGAGAGAGGTAGAGCGAGGTATCTAATGAGCAGATGTGTAATGGTTAATATGGTGTGACAGGCTGGTGTTTGAGGCCAGAGGCAGCAGGGGGGGGAAACACAACGTGACCCGTCAGCAGACAACACACTCTTTATATCCTCCTCATATACTGATTTTACATATGACTGCACACACACACACACACACACACACACACTGGAGATCAGCGTCCTCAGAGGGATTGGCGGCTCATTCTGGTGGGATTCAGGTCCCCACAAATACGATACGTCCTCAGGGCGCTTAAATCAGAACACACTGGGTCAGTCTGACCGTCTGGGAGCTTCAGGGTTCTCAGCGTGACGGAACAGAAGAACAAGGCCATGAACAGTAGAACTCTTTATGAACACGAACTCGTGAATCAGGAGTGAAAAAAATCTTACGTTAATGATCAGGAGTGAGATTTCTGATAACCAATGATCTTCGTTGAGGGTCAACGCTAGCTATGTGGGTGCCCCAAGCAGAAACACTTTGTGGTGCCTCAAAAGTTACTCCAAAATGTTACAGTAAAATCACTTAAAACTTGTATCTATAGTAGCATACAAAGGCTTTTTCATTATTTGAATGGTCTCATTTGATAACTGGTGCGGATGCTGGTTTCATAGGACTTTCATAGACTAAATAGACTTTTTTTCTAGGTTTGACCTCTCATTATTCCAAATTGCTACAGTGCAATCACTTAAAACACATGTAACTAATAGCATGAAAAGGCTTTTTCAAGAATGTAATGGTCTCATTTGATAACAGTTTTGATTTGTTGGTTTTACAGAACTCTGAAATCTGCTTTAGGCAAAACTAAATAGACACTTTTTCTAAGTTTGACTTCCCATTACTCCAAAATGCTACAGTAAAATCACCTAAAACTTATGTAACTAGTAGTATAAAAAGGCTTTTTCATTAATTTAATGATCTCATTTGATAACAGTTTGATTCACTGGTTTTATAGGAGTCGATATTCCTGTTTATTCAAAACCGAATGGACATTTTTCCTAAGTTTGACTTCTCATTACGTCACAATGCTACAGTAAAATCACTTGAAACTCAAGTAACTAATAGTATAGAAAGGCTTCTTCAAGAATTTAACTGTCTCATTTGAGAACAAATTGATTTGCTGGTTTTATATGACTTCAAAATCTGGTTTAGGCAAAACTAAACAGATTTTTTTTTAAGTTTGACCTTTCATTATTCCGAAATTCTACAGTAAAATGACTTGAAACTCATATCATTAATAGCATAAAAAGTCTTATACATTAATTTAATAGTGTCATTTGATTATAATATGATTTACTGGATTTATAGGACTTCAAAATCTGTTTTAGGCAAAAATAAAGTGCTTTTTTTCTAAGTTTGGCCTCCCATTATTCCAAAATGCTACAGTAAAATAACTTAAAACTCACAACATTAATAACATAGAAAGGCTTCTTCATTAATGTACCGGTCTCATTTGATAACAAATTGATCTTCTGGTTTTATAGGACTTCAAAATCTGGTTTAGGCAAACATAAATTGCCTTTTTTTCTAAGTTTGACGTCCTATTATTCCAAAATGCTACAGTAGAATCACTTAAAACTCAAGTAACTAATAGTATAAAAAGACTTATTCAAGAATGTAATAGTCTCATTTGATTATAATTTGATATACTGGATTTATAGGACTTCAAAATCTGTTTTTGGCACAAATAAATTGCCTTTTTTTCTAAGTTTGACCTTTCGTTATTCCAAAATTCTACAGTAAAATGACTTGAAATTCATATCAGTAATAGCATAAAAACTCCTCTACATTAATTTAATATAATAATTTGATTATAATTTGATTTACAGGATTTACAGAACAGAATAAATAATCCAACAAAAAATACTAAAATTAACAAACACAGATCTACAATGAGAGCAGATATACCTAAAATTATAGAACATTTAATCATTTTAATGGGGTGTGTAATAAAGGAGTGTGTGAGGGAGTGTGTGCTGTGTGTAGATTAGTGTAGAGGTGATGATTACACCGCAGTGTTTTAACTGAATGAGGCTGAAGAAGCTTAAACCCAAAACTGACCCATTAAAACAATCAACATTTCCTCATTACATTTACATATTACTATTATTATTATTAATAACCTGATGCTCTTCATCACAGTATAACACACACACACACACAGGGTGTTTTAATTACTCCAGGGGATTGAATTCAGAGATCAGAGTCTAATCTGAAAAATGTCTGTTTTTTAATGTAAGAGCCCAACACCCCCCCACCCCCCCCCCCCCCCCACACACACACACACTTTACTGTATTAAACTAGCAGTTCAGAGTAATTATATAGCCACACACACACACACACACACACAAACACACACACACACACGCACACACCTCAGAGATTAGACCTGAACGTGTCAGATGTCCAATCAGCGGACAGGAGTAATAACTGAAGCTCCACAATGAGGTTTTATTATTTTAATTATTATTATTATTAAAAGATCATCCAGAGATCTTCTCTGATCATCAGCAGCCTGACTGTCCTCACCAAAAAATAAAAAAAAATAAAAGAAAAAACATCTACAATTGAAAAAAAAGTAAGAAAAATACAAAAAACAAAAAATAAATCCTGAAATTAAAAAAAATGCCTCAAAACAACTAAATAGTATACCTATATTTAAGAAACAGAAGCCTAAAAAAAGTAAATATACCTAAAATAAAAAAAAAAATGCCCCTAAAAAGTATATCTATATTTAATAAACAGGAGTCTAAAAATTTAAATATAGCTAAAACAAAAAAATACATAAAATCCAGAATAAATGCACCTAAATTCTAAAAAAAAGGATACCTATATTTAATAAACTGGAGTCTAAAAATGTAAATATAGCTAAAACAAAAATATACAAAAAAAATAAAATAAATATAAAAATAATCCAAAAAATACAACCAATCAACAGCTCCAACCTGCTGTTTTTTTTTTTTTTTTTTTTTTTTGGTCCCACCTGGTTGCCGACGGCGTTGGCTCCTCCCTGCCTTCCATCTACAGCAGGATCTGTGAGACCCGGACCAACGATGGGGTCCTTTACCTCGAATTTACAATTCCAACAGTCCAACCGTATCAAACTGTTAACTTATCAAGGTTAAATATTTATTAATAACTTGCATTTTTGTATCTACAGTAGAGTCGTGCTGATAGAACTTTTTTAAGGAATGTTAAAAAAAGACAAAAAAAAACCCAAAAAATAAAACGCATGAATCTGTTCTTCCTAGAAGGACAAGGGGGTTTATAAAGCGCTGAGCTCATCATCCATCAAACTCCGCAAAGTGCACCAGCGACATTAATCATTAGTCCACTTTGACTAAAACACTTCCCGAAAAAAGAGTCCGCCCGCTATTCTCGGATCCGCGGCTCGGCGTTCCGAGCCCGCTGTCGGCACACGGCGGCCAAAAAAAAAAAGAAGTTTGCGGAGTGGAGATTTCTAAGAAACAAGAAGATGAGTTTGTGTTATTGGTCACACCTTTGCGAGCGGAGCTCATTTCAATGCAGTCATTATGCCTCAGAAGTCCCCGGAGCGCCGGGCTGCGGAATGAAGGCGGAATAATTGTGTGGAACTGCATTGTGCATTCCTCATTCCGCTGTCACACGCTGTGATGTTCCCTTTCTCACTCGAAAAGAAACCGCAACGTTCCTGCTTTCTTCAAGGAGTTCATCCATCATCAGCTGTGCTATCACGCACACACACACACACATATATATAAATATATATATACACACACACACACATATATATATATATATATATATATATATATATATATACAATTCACTTGAGCTTTGTTTTAAAGGAATTTAACGCAACAGCGTTCAATTCCGCAATTAACGCAACTCCAGCGGCCTCAAAGAAATATACTTTCCAGTCAAGGAGAAAAAGAGAAAAAGAGAGAGAGGGACTTGTTACTTATTGTATTATCCTCTTTTCAACCCTTATTTACGCAACTGTCAAAATATGATTTTGCCGAAGCGAAACACAACAGGAGATGCAGGCATATAAAAAGAATAATACAAAATAAATACATAAATAAATAATAAAAAAAATAATAATAATAATAAACCTAAAAGGAGTTGTCGGAACGGGAGAGTGAATGAATGTGGAGATAATGAGATTTTGGGCTCTAAAAAAGAAAAAAGCTGGTCCAGTAAATGCTCGTAAGAAAAAAAAAAAAAGATAAACCTGGTGATCAGGCAAGTAAAATAGATTTCAGTGTTGAAATCTGGTGGGAAAAAAACACTCCTCTCCACTCTTACACACTGCTTTTGAATAACGTTATGCCTGCACTCCTGGTGCAAAAACTCAAGCTTGTGATCATTCATCTTCCTTTTGATTCTAATCCAGAGCTTTTCAATTTGGCAAAATCAAAGAAACTCATCATCATGTTTAGGTGGTCTCTTAAAAATGATTCGAAGTAGGGGGCCTGACTTTGGCACATTCGAATCTTAACAGTACGGCCGGCACCTTTGAGCGTCGGGGTTTTAATCAGTCAGTGGCGCACCTAAACACACCTCACCTCACCTTCCAGACCACTACTCCCATCAGTGTAGATTTATTCCTAAACTCTATCTACGATGCTATTTTAATGTCAGGGGGGTGCAAGGCTTGGAAATAGACTGTTGACGGGGTGTAAGATAGCAACGAGCACAAAAAATAGCACCTTGCGTACAGTGTACGATAGAGCAATTATAGAGTCTCCTGGTACTGGAACTACTTTCTGCATCTTACTTACCTGATTGATCGTTTGTCTTCTAAAAGCAGGAGGACAGGTGTGATTAGAGATCTGTCTCAAGGACAGGTGGAAGACAGGTGGTGATTGGTCAAGGTAAGGAGACATACATAGCAACGGAGTCTCCTAGTAGAACTTCCTGCATGTTATTATACTATTATACAGCAACCTAAATGCAACCTAAAGTACATGTTCCTTGTGCCTTAATTTTAAGAAATATGAGGGAAAAAAAGAGGGACAGACAGACAGACGATCAGACGAGCAGATAGACAGACAGAGGGACGGACAGGTTGGAATTTCAATCACAGCAGAATAATAAGGTGAACTGTACAGGAGCGGCAGAGGGCCTGGAATTCAATTGCAATCCCTTCGTTCAGGTACACTCGGCTTTAGAGCAGCAGCAATCCCATCCACTGAGCCACGGCTAATTCAATAACACTGCTTTACCTCTCATTATACTCTGAATAAGTCCAGCAAACTCCAATCTACTGCTGCTCCGCTACCACCCCGTCACACACACTCACACACACACACACTCCGACTCTCCCAGAGGTTCTTAAACAGCCTCAATCTGCAGACACACCATGCCGGATTTAACCTGTTTAAGACCCTTCCAAAAGATTGTGCGCCTGTGTACGCAACAGGCTCCCTCCTCCCGGCACTTCATTTCACACCATCCGGATTAGCCTGAGAACATGGAATCGTACACACCTGTGCACGCACACACACACACGCAAACACACACAAACAAACACACCTACACACACTTAGTAAGCTTAGTAAGCAGTGAGATGTTTCGCACCAAGCACTACTTTTGGCCCAGCCCTGAGTGAGAGAGAGTGAGGGAATGAGAAGAACATCTGAACGAATGACAAGTGTGTCAAAGTGTGAGAGTGTTCCTGAAAAATACCCCCCAAAAAAAAATCTTCCTGAAAAGTTCCCCAACAAATACTCCAATATCACCCCAACAGTAGAAAAATAACATAGAACATAGTCCAGCCTTATGGAGTGAAGGCAATGTTCCTAAAAAAAAGGGGGGACTAAGCGAAGGTATGAAGATGCGATCGAGCGGAAATCTGGACTGGTTCAACTTGAACCATATCTGAACCAACGAAAAAGAAAACGAAAGAGATCTGTCTCTCTTGGGGAAAACAAGCAATTCGTGAAGATGGAAGATGGAAAATATTGTCCAAAGCCAGAATTCCAAGAGTTCGGAATGTCCTGAAGAAAGAAGAAAGTCGTCACTGGTGTACTGAGCAACAGATGTCAAACAGGTAGATCGAGGAAAACCGCAGCAGTTGATGACACGAAAAGAAAAACCCTAAAACAACTGTTGGTGATATTAGCTACATCCTCCAGAGGGTAGGAGTGAAGGTATCAAAATCTACTGCTCTTCACTGAAGACTTAAAAAAGCACTATTAGCGAGGTGAATAGGAAGAACAGGTTGGAATTGGCCAAGAAGTACAAGGACAAGCCTGTGGAGACAAAGATGAACCTTTACCAATGTGATGAAGAGGCTAAAGTGTGGTGTGAAAGCTCACACCAGCTCATCTGTGAAACACAGTGGAGGTAGTTTCATGACTCAAGCTTGTACGGCTTCTTCTGGGACTGGATCATTAATCTTCATTGATGTAAAGTGAACTGTGTCAACTGTGAATTTAAAAAAAGGTAAAGCCAATCTGATCATTGGAAGATCCTTCATCATGCAGCAAGATAATGACCCAAAACTCAATGCAACCTGGAAAAAAACATCAAAGAAGAAGAATAGAATGCTCATCCATACAAAGCAAGAGATTCTACAGGAATGTCTTAACCAGATTACAACCCTTCCATGTCCTGAAGCGTTGCCAGACTTGCCAGGGACACGCTTCATGGATAAAGCTGGAAAACTGTAGTCCTTGTCCCAAATGATTGTATCCATAACACCTTAAAGTCTGAAGCCACGTATCCTTTCTCCACACTGGACTGTTGGACCGTAGAATCTGACCACAAAATTCAGAGCTAAAAGCACTAGAAATATTTGCAGCATCAGCCCAGTCCACTTGAACACCAACGGAGAATGAACTGACCGAGATCAGCATTCATATTCCAAACTGCAAGTAAGAGAAACAAGGAAGAATTCCACAGAGGTTGGAGGCAAGCAAGGGTCATGTGGAATAATCATTTTTTCTATCATGAGCAGATGGTCAGTGTTGACCCTTTGCTTTTTTGAATTTCATTCTTTGAATGAAAAACGAAACAATGGCTCTGAATGTACAAACACACAAACAAACCAAGACTGGGAATTTGGTGTCCGCGATGGATTCTTCTGCGCTTACAGGTCTCTAAAAGGACTTGTTTCCCCAGGTGGTGGATCTGCCGTACCATGACAGTGAGGCAACCTGTGAGTATCCTTTTTTCAAAATGGGTTTTCCATCCATTTTTTTAAAGCACAGATGGTTGTTGACTGAAAGAAGGACTCGGCTTTGGGGTGGTCCAATCATGACTCTGAACAATGGGCCTCCACCAAATTACCAACCTAGACGTTGAGACTATTGGGTTTTTAATATCACAAGATTCCTGATGGGTAGCATGATGGTTTACCTAGGTGAATTGCATCTGTTGCAAAGCTCCAGATGCCTGGGGATGTGGGTTCCACCCCTGCCCTGGATCAAACTGTCCATTTGGATTTCCTGTGGATCATCCCACCTTGGCCTCTAGGTGCAATGTGTGCTTGGCAAGTTTGTGAGTGAATGGTTATGTTTGGTACCCTCCAATGGTACTAAAGAAGATATTCCTGTTTGGAGGAGCTCCTGTATGATCAAATGTAGGAGCCAGTTGCAAACTCTGGTGTGTTTTTTTTTTTCTGTACGTATGGAAACTAAACTATCCGCTCCTGGTGCTGCTTGTCTGGTCAAGTGATTGGTTCAATTACCCTGCTACCTCCCCTTTTTTAGTATCCAGTATCAGTATATCCTTTAGTATAAAGCCACACTGTTAAGAGGACTGGAATGAAGGTAGTTGCACTGGTCTGGTCTAAATGGACGAATATCTTCTGAACCCAGAACAGCTACTGGTTTGGAGGAGCTCCTGCACGATGATATATAGTGCATCCAAATAGCTTAGGGTAGCGGTTAAGTTTTGCTGTTTTTTTTTATCCTAGCAGCTTAGTGGTTGAAGCATTAGCGATTCTACATGCAGAAGGAGCCAGTCACAAACTCTGGTGTGTTTAAGTGTACTTTAAGTATGGAAACTGAACTATCTGCTCCTGGTGCTGCTTGTGCGGTCAAGTGATTGGTTCAATTACGCTTCTACCTCCCCTTTTTTAATCAGTATATCCTTTAGTATAAAGCCTATGAAGCTTTAGCGATTCTACATGCAGGAAAGCGATGCAAGGAATTGTGCAGTCGATCCGGAAAAAGGCAGCTGCCCCACCTGCCACCCCCCCCTTTCCTCCCTCGAGCCCGCCGGTGCCATAAAGACCGGCCACCCACGGGCATATCCATGTTCCTCCATCAGTAGCGAGCGTTTACTGGAGCGTGTTTCTCCGCAGTGGATTTGCCAGGCTTTTCCCAGACCTGGCGCTCTGACACCGGGCTGGGAGATAAAGCGGCAGGCGTCCGGGTGCGGTTCACTCGCCGGAGATCTGCGGGAGTGACCGTCTGCTTCCATGCTGTCCTCAGCACAAGCTTATCAACTGCAGCAAAAAGCCCAAACGGCACGACGTCCACCACCACCATATGTGTGTGTGTTTGTGTGTGTGTGTGTTAACTGAGAATGAGATTGGGGAGTCCATGCTGCCAGGGTTTAGATATCATACTACACACACACACACACACACACACACACACAAACACACACACACACAGACATACACACACTTTTACAGACGGATAGATATGTCAATACTGCGGCACGCAGCAGGGCCTCATATAGAGCTATATACTGAGCTCGGCATGAAATGTAATAGTACTGACAGAACCCAGACACACACACACACACATAGACACACATAGACACACACACACACACACACGCTCGATCCGATCAATGGCAGCAGAAAAGCAGACAGAGAGGAGCTGCTATATTATCGGACAGAGCTAAAGGAATTAAAGAGGATGAAATATATTTATAAAATGACAAACAGTTTTCTCCCAAACTCTGCAGGACCTCCACGATATTTACATCGACCGCTCATTCATCGACCGCCCCCTGATCTACGACGCTCCTCAGACGGCCGCGCGCGAAGCCGATACAAACCCAGACCGCGTCCTGTCACCGCGAATTACATCCCCAACAATAAAACACACACACACACACATCGTTTTCCTCACACACGCAATAAATCCAATTACCGCCAGACAAACAATCGTTTACTTACAGCTGCGCCGACGCCGAGGACGCTTCGTCTGCAGGCCTGCTGCGTCTTTAAACGAACAAAAAAAAAAAATACGGCTATTTACATTTAAATGATCGCACCGAGCCCACCTCCACTTACAGTCTTGGGTTGGACCGCGATTATCAGAGCTGGACTTTAAGATCGGGACAAAAACTTTGATATAAAATAAGTAAAAAAAACTAAAAGCTAATCTCAATCTCAAGAAGGTAGACCTTCTGTGGGAATCCAAATATAATAGTATGTTAACACTAAGCACCAACACTAGTGCATATCGTCGCCGTCCAATGAAAAACAAAAGCAGAGCAGTGCAGTTCCTAAAAAAAAAAAAAACAACTAAAAGCTAATCTCAGTAAGACCTTCTGTGGGAATCCAAATATAATAGTATGTTAGCAATTATTAATTAAGGGACCACTTCAGTTTTGAAATCAGTTTCTGACTCTGATTTTGCTATTTATGGGTTTATGTTTGAGTAAAATGAACATTGTTGTTTTATTCTATAAACTACAGACAACATTTCTCCCAAATTCCAAATAAAAATATTCTCATTTAGAGCATTTATTTGTTCATAAATCAATATTTGGTGGAATAACCCTGGTTGGTTTTTAATCACAGTTTTTTTCATGCATCTTGGCATCATGTTCTCCTCCACCAGTCTTACACACTGCTTTTGGATAATTTTATGCTGCTTTACTCCTAGTGCAAAAATTCAAGCAGTGAGAATGTTTGGTCTTGGTCCTTTTTAGCGAACCAGCCAGTGTTTCCAGCAGTTTCAGTGGAACGTCACATCAAACGTCCACTAAAGTACCTAGTATTCTTCAGTTTCTGGTTCCGGAACCTACTTTTGTTGGTGGAAACGCGGCAAACGGTTCAAAATTAGGTTTGCGAACCAGAACAGTGCCACTTTTACATCGTGGAAAAGTGATATAAGATGATTTTTTAGATGTTTAAGGGTTTCTGGGTTCTATAGACTGATAAGAAACCTACTGGAAATTAAAGAGTTTGGTTTTTAACTTCGGTACCACTTTCTAATAAGACTACCTTTATAAAGGGTTTATAAATGGTTTACAATTGGTGTATTAATGGTTACTAATTAGGTTGTAAATGTCTTAAAAATCATTAATAATCAGTTATAACACATACGTAGAAAGGACAACAATATAGATGGCTGTGTAGTATAGTTCACTACTTGGCAAACAACAGGTCATTGTTGCCCCTTCTACGCATGTGTTATAACTGATTATTAATGATTTTTAAGGCATTTACAACCTAATTAGTAACCGTTAATAATAAACTAATTGTAAACCATTTATAAACCCTATGAAGGGTTCTACTTCTATCTTGAGGTGTGGATCAGTGGAACTGTGTTCTCTGGAACACGACACCTTTTGGATGAGAGGAGAGAGAGAGAGAGAGAGAGAGAGAGAGAGAGAGAGGTAAAGCTGTAGAAAATGTGTGTGTTTGTTTGTTTGTGTGTGTATGTGTGTGTGTGTGTGTGTGTGTGTTATCTAGGTAGTAACAGCAGGTGAAGGCAGATGGCATCAGACCCTGGGTGGTGTACACACACTCTTTCTCTCACTCTTACACACACACACACACACACACACACACAAACACACACAGAGAGAGAGAGAGAGAGAGAGAGAGAGTAGCAGCGGAATCATAAAAAAAACAAAATCACTCATTTAAATGAATAAAATGATATAAAGTATCCAGTAAAGTAATTGGAGTGGGGGTGCGTATTCGTTCCCATCTAAGGCTGCAGATCTTCAATTTCATAAACTCCATTATCTCCTGGCTCCTCGCCAAGACCACCGGTGCATCATTTCTTCTTCTTCTTTCATTTTTTATTTATTTATTTATATATTTATTTTTATTTTTTTCCCTTTTTTTGACCTGGGAGAAAAGCGCAATGCGTGTGTGTGTATATATATATATATATACAAATTAGACGCTTATTAATGTCTTATAATTTGGTTAATAAAGCCTTAATTACACTTAGAATTTTGTAAATGATTTATTAACTATTTATTAGGCTTTATTCTGTGTTGTAAAGTGTCATTGGTGCTTGATTAGGGGTCTGTGATTGATTAAAAAATTAGTGTCTAATATGGTACTTTTTTCACATCTTCGTCTATTAGTGACTTATTAACCCCTTATTAACTCTTTGATAATAATAATAAATGCACAGCCATAACCTTACCAAACTCGCTAAAGCTTAGCTAATAGTTAATAATGCTTAATAATCTAATAATAAACAGGGTGCTGACATAACTGTTTATTGTGCACTATAAGAGCTAATACAGCCATTATTAATCAATTTTATTTCCACATGACAGACTGCTAATTAAGCACTAATAACACTTAATAACACAGAATAAAGCCTAATAAGTAGTGAATAAATCATTTACAAATGTCTAATTAAGGCTTTATTACGCCAATAATAAGACATTATTGGGTGCCTAGTTTGTGTTGCTTAAAATAAATTGTTACCATATATACCATATATACCATATGGTTACCATATATACCATATATACCATATATACCATATATATACCATATATACCATATATATATATATATATATATATATGTGTGTGTGTGTGTGTGTGTATAAGTGTGTGTGTGTGATTGCACGCTCGCCCTCTCGCCCCGCGCTCTTCAAAGTCAATTCACTACCCAACCTATTACATCAGGCAGTTTGGTGGGACGGCTGTATTATTGCTTTTCTCCGAGCCCAAGGCTGTGTCGTCTCCCAATGATTCATGCATCCGTCTCGCTCTCTCTCTCTCTCTCTCTTCCTCTTCCTCTCCTTCTATCCCTCTCTCGCTCCACAAAAGCCGCCGAGGCAGAGGGGTGAACCCGGAGACAATATACCGCTCTATCAAAGAGCCGCTCACAATGAAATCCTCTTCAGAACCGGAGAACGCACAAATTCACAATCGCTCCTCCGTCCAAACGAATCCACCGCATCTAGCGCGGCCTCTCGGACTCATATATTACATCTTCACTTCTGATCATTTAGATACGCGTCGTCCTGTTCTGACTGGCTTTTGCTGCTTCCATTACCTCCAAAGTAAAGGTATAGGTGGGCATGCAGAGTACATAGTGCACAGTGCACAGTGGCATGGTGGTTAGCATCTGTACCTCAGGGGTGTTCACCGGGGTCTACGGTTCAAGTCCCTACCTGGCTGTGCTTTGCGTATGTTGTATTTTGCCCATGTCTACGTGGGTTGGGACCGGAAACTCTTTTTTTCTCATGTGTTCTCATTTGGACTTGGACTTGGACCACCATTAAGACTCGTAAGGTCTTGATTTGCACTCTGCTTTTAGTGAGACTTGCCCTCAATGCCCTCAAATCTGCTTCTAGTCTCATTCTAGAATAAGACTGATTCTCTGACTTCCTCTGCTCTCATTTAAACTCAGCTTTAACTCTTTTATGGGGGGGTTTAATAATAAAATCCTCTGTGATTTTATTCCTGTCCAGAAAGATCATGCACACATTTTTCTCAGATGTCCTACAATTTTTATATATTTTTTTTCGCTGAACTCCGTGGTCCACCGATAATTTTAGTCCCGTCTTGTTGCACATCTCTGAGTTTCGTCACCTCACATTTAATAAAATAGCTTTTTGTCCACTGCCACGCACCATAGTTTTACTTTGTGTGTGTTTTTTTTATGGAGATCCACATAAAACAGACACAACAGCGAGTGGTAATGGAGGAGCTACTGAACGCGATGTCATGTGACTGAGAAAGCCAAAAAACGCCCCCCCCCCCCCGAGACACTAATCCCATCCGGATAGAGCTTTAGTCTTATTTAGACTTGATTCTGACTCGCGCTAATTCAAATTCTGCTTCAATTTCAATTTGCTTTTGACTCTGATTCGATTTAATTTTAATTTAAGACTTGATTTACTGTATCTTTGTCTCATTTGGACTCATTTGTCTTAAATGAGACCATTTTTTTTTATTTGGAACCAGCTTGACTCTCCTTTGGACTGACCCTAGACTCGCACCCAATCAAATTTTGACTTCACTAAGGCTCGCTATCATATAGACTCATTTTTGACTCCACATTTGATTCTTCTTAATTTTGACTTACTCTCATTAGGCTTGGCCTTGACTTGTCTTCCCTTAAATTTAGCTCAGATTAACCTTCATTTAATCCCTGTCTAGACTTAAACTTAAACTGGTACTGTAACACCAGTGACATTATTACACAAGAGACATTATGAGGAGACAATGACATTATTACACAAGAAAAGTTACAAGGAGATGCTACTGTAACAATAGTGACATTATTACACAAGAGAAGTTATGAGGAGATGCTACAGTAACACCAGTGACATTATTACACAAGAGAAGTTATGAGGAGATGCTACAGTAACACCAGTGACATTATTACACAAGAGAAGTTATGAGGAGATGCTACTGTAACACCAGTGACATTACTACACAAGACAATTTATGAGGTGATTCTACTGTAACACCAGTGATGTTGTTACACAAGAGACATTATGAGGAGATGCTACTGTAACACCAGTGACATCACTACACTGTAACACAGCCTGGACTTGCTGTGATTGAGACTCAGCCTGAACTTTGACTCGTTCTCATTCAGATGTAATCTCACACATAGTCTTATTTGACCTGCACTTTTTTTTTTTTTCATGTTCTCGACTAGTTTTGACCTTGGATTCGCCGGTGGAGGTCGTCCCCACAGCTTCATCGGTTCTGTTAATATAACATATCGGTTCTTCAGCTCTGAATATGAGGAATGTGTAAAGAATGTGACATTACCTGTGACTCTAATTGACATGGCGCGCAGCGCCGCGCCGTAATGGAGCACCACGCACTGCTGAAATAAGGTTGACAATGGAGCCAAAGCCACAGATGGTTCATTACTGGGTGATAGGATCATTAAAGAACGCAGAGAACGCGCTCCACCGGAGTGACACGCACCCCCGCCGCTCTAACCTACTGACACGGCTCTTCTGGGGAGATCAAACCATTCAGCTCACGGACAAGTGTAATCTCAGAGGGTGAGGGCCTCCGCTTTGAAGTGAACGAGTCTTTCTATGAGAAACCCAGTCAAGCAGAATTTCTCTCCAGCCATTCACGGAGCGCCGGCCGAGGGAATAGAAAACTGATCTCAGGTATTATTCTGAAAATAATTATTCGGCCACCGACCTTCATTTCGCTGCTCTTTTGGAGCCGCGGGACTTTCGGCGGGGAAAAAAAAAGAAAAGAAAAGAGAACGAAACATGTACTTCTTACGTTCGGTATTATATTGCTTCACACTGCATATTTCGCACTCGCTACCCTTGGATACATTACAGAGGCAATCTGCTTAAGAGCAAAACTCAGTTCATATCAAGCGGGCGCCGCAGAAAAGTGAAAATGAGATCATTTGCGAGAATGACTGCGTGTTGCGGAGAACGCGCCGGATATATGCGGGTCTTAACGACGAGCGGCAGCTCAGATCACCGACTGCACGCCGTAGACGATTGAGAGTGTACTGACATTATGAACAAGATGCATTTAACGAGGTACGTAACATATGTGTACCACCGTAACACCGGGGACATTATTACACAAGAGACATTATGAGGAGATGGAACTGTGAAAAAAAAGAGACAAGACAAGTGAATGATACTGTCACACTAGAAGCATAAGTAGATTATAACCACATTTCTGTAAGCCACATTTAAGTAGCATTATTACACAAGAGACATTATGAGTAGATGCTACTGTAACACCAGTGATGTTGCTACACAAGAGATATTATAAGGAGATGCTGTTTTACCACCAGTGACATTATTACACAAGAGACATTATAAGGAGATGGTACTGTTACACCAGTGACATTATTACACAAGAGACATTATAAGGAGATGGTACTGTTACACCAGTGACATTATTACACAAGAGACATTAAGAGGACATGCTACTGTAACACCAGTGATGTTACACAAGAGACATTATGAGGAGGCATTGACATTATTACACAAGAGACATTATAAGGAGGCAGTGGCATTATTACACAAGAGACAATTTAATGAGATGCTGCTGTACCACCAGTGATGTTATTACACGAGAGACATTATGAGGAGATGCTACTGTAACACCAGTGATGTTATTACACAAGAGACATTATGAGGAGATGCTACTGTAACACCAGTGACATTATTACACAAGAGACATTAAGAGGACATGCTACTGTAACACCAGTGATGTTGTTGCACAAGAGACATTATAAGGAGGCAGTGACATTATTACACAAGAGACATTATAAAGAGGCAGTGGCATTATTACACAAGAGACATTATGAGTAGATGCTACTGTAACACCAGTGTTATTGTTACACAAGAGACATTATAAGGAGAAGCTGTTGTACCACAAGTGATATTGTTACACAAGGGACATTATAAGGAGGCAGTGACATTATTACACAAGAGACATTATAAGGAGGCAGTGGCATTATTACTCAAGAGACATTATGAGGAGATGCTACTGAAACACCAGTGATGTTACAAAAGAGACATTATAAGCAGAAGCTGTTGTACCACCAGTGACGTTATTACACAAGAGACATTATAAGGAGGCAGTGGCATTACTACACCAGAGACATTATGAGTAGATGCTACTGTAACATATGCGACATAACAGTCACATGATACTGTAACAGAGAAGACATTATGAAGAGATGCTTCTGTGACACCAGAGACATAATAAGCATCTGTTTCTGTAAGACCAGTGAAATTATACGTAGATGCTACTGTAACGCCTGTCACATTATAGGTAGATGCTAATGTCTGGTTTTGTAACACCAGTGACATCGCAAATGCAAACTACTGTAACACAAGAAACATTACAAGTGCAAACTACTGTAACACAAGAAACATCACAAGTGCATGCTACTGTAACACAAGAAATACCACAAGCATATGCAGCTGTAACACCCTTGACATTATAAGTTTATACTATCATAACACCAGTGACATTAAGATTGCATGCTTTTGTAAAACAAATGGCATCACAAATGGATATATTTGTAACACCAATGGCGTTATAAGTGCACACAATTTTGTAACAGAGCTAATAACTTGAATACATGCTACTAATTTGGAGATGACATTGCATTTGTTAGTCAAATAAGATTGCAGATGTGCCCCGACCTGCTAAAATATGCAGACAATTTGCTAATTTCTGCCATTAATTTTAGTTATTCTGATTGATTTCAACAGAAGCCTGATTGTTACATAAATCAGGCATTTAACAATTACAGAAATGTCCCCTTAGGTGGACACTGGAGAGCACACTGACCGGTGTGTTTTATAGGGGGCAGTCACCTACTAATTATTTGCGAATAAGACTTAATATCCTTATTCTGTTCCGTTAACGGCCACCGTATAAAGGGCAGGAGCGGGAGATTCTGCCTCATTAACTTCCTGTGAAAAGCTCATTCAGTTTAAAGTGTCTCTTATTGGAGGGGAACCGTGGGTGAAAGCAGGTGGCAAGTGATATTTTAAAAGATCAATCGGCAAATAAAGATACTGCCAGAACCATGGAAAACTGCTCATATTCCCAGCAGATTCTCAGATTTCCAGGAGGTTCCTGAGTGGCTTTCCCAAAGAACACAGATTCTTGGAAATCATTTTAGGAATTGCAATCATTTGTAGATTCCCATTTAGATTCCCAGTATGTTCCCAAGAGGCTTTCCAAAGACCACAGTTTGCGGAAATCATGTCAGGAATCGCAACCATTTGTAGATTCCCATCAGATTCCCAGTAGGTTCCCAAGAGACTTTTCCAAAGACTATAGTTAACGGAAATCATCTAAGGAATCGCAATCCTTTGTAGATTCCCATCAGATTGCCAATATGTTCCCAAGAGACTTTTCCAAAAACCACAGTTCACAGAAATCATGTTGGGCATTGCAACCATTTTTAGATTCCCATTAAATTCCTAGTAGGTTCCCAAAAGACATTCCAAAGACCACAGTTTGCAGAAATCATGTCGGGAATTGCAACCATTTGTAGATTTCCATTAGATTCCTAGTAGGTTCCCAAGAGGCTTTCCAAAGACCACAGTTTACAGAAATCATGTCAGGAATTGCAACGAATTGAAGATTCCCATCGTATTCCCAATAGGTTACAAAGATGTTTTCACAAAGATCACAGCTTACAAAAATCATGTCAGGAATTGCAACCCTTTGTAGATTTCCATCAGATTCCCAGAAGGTACTCAAGACGTTTTCCCAAGAGGTTCCCAAGACACTTTCCAAAGACACCAATTCACAATTCACAATTTCCATCGGATCCCAGTAGGTTCCCAAAAGGCTTTCTGAAAAACTTGAAATCATGTCAGGAATTGCAACCATTTGTAGATTCCAATCAGATACTGAGGAGGTTCCCAAGAGGCTCTTCCAAAGACCACAGATCTTTGTGTTTGGTAGCCTGTTGGCTCTAACATTGCTAAAACTGGCTGTTAGCATGGTGGCTAAACTGATACTCCTGCTGAGGCCAGCTGTTAGCGCTGTTAGCATCAAGGATAAGCCGTCTCGATCTTGCAAAGCCCGGCTGCTATGTCTGTTAGCATCGCTGGTCTAACCTCTATTCTAACCCTGCTGGGGCAGGATGTTTTCATCACAGCTAAATCACCAAAACCCTCCAAAGTGCGACTGCTATATCTGTTAGCATTACGTCTCCAACCTTGCCAAGGCCAGCTATTAGTATCGTGGCTAACCTGCCTCAATATTGTAGAGGCTATCTGATATGCTGATCTGTTAGCACTGAAGCTAAACCACCTAAACCTTGCTGAGCATGAATGCTGCATGTCTGTTAGCATCACTTTCAGCTCTAACCCTGCTGGGGGTGACTGTTAGCATCTTGGCTAAACTGCCTCAATATGATAAATCTTTCTGAAAGCATCGAGGCTAATCCATACAAAATTTCATATCAAAGCCTGCCTGCTGTGTCTGTTGGCATCACTGCACTAGCATCTAATCCTGCCGGTGCCAGCTGTTAGCATTGTGGCTAAACTGATCTAACTCAAGAACAAAACAAACACCTCAGGATGCATTTAATCGGCTACATCTTTTTTTATAGAAACTAGTGGTTTGATGCAATATTAATGTCTTTAAAGTCAAATTTTAAGCTATCT
>NC_064432.1:4897500-4905000 GCF_023375975.1 Astyanax mexicanus | reverse complement strand
AATTGTGCCCTTGTCCCTCCCTGGTGTCATGTGACTCGTTAGTGTTACAAAAGTTCCAGGTGTAAAAGGGAAGAAGGCTGTTAATTGGGGGAGGTTTGGGTACAATTAACGTGGCACCTCATGGCAAAGAGCTTTCTGAGGATGCGAGAAACACAACTGTTGCTCTCCACAAAGATGGCTGGCTATTTCCTAATATCCTGAAAATTCCAGGACAGGTTTTATGCAATAAACAAATATATGGGAACAAGTATATGAGTGCTGCCAGCATTGCTGCAGAGGTTGAATGTCATTTTCCTCTTTCTGCTTCGTTTCCCATTCACTTCCTGTAGTGTATTAAAGGAAAACTCAGGTGTGAAATGGACTTTGGGTGTACTAATTATTAATGGCCTTAAATTAATTTTTAAGGCATTTACAAGCTAATTAGTAACCATTAATAGACTTATTGTAAACCATTTATAAACCCTTTATAAAGGTAGTCTTATTTTAAAGTGGTTTTGATTTTACCTTATTCTATGGGATGAAAACAGTGGCTTTTAATAAACTGCTTGTGCAGTTTTAAGGTTCTAAATACCTCGTTTTAAAAGTCAGGGCTCTCCGGATTCTACCGATTTATCTGCAGGGGCAAAATATGCCCCATATCATCCATTCTAAAGCCTGTTTGGGCAAAAAGGTCAAAAAACTGGATCTCAGAAAGCTGTGGGAGAACAGAGTTGAGCTATTCAACAAATGGTAAGTACTTTTTATCAAGTTTTAGTGCACCTAAAATCCATTTTACACCAGATTTCTTCATTTTTAAATTTTGCAAAAAAAGAGATTGTGCATCAAATGAACACTATAGAACATTTTGAATTTTTTTTTTGAGGAGAATCAACAGTTGCAGACAGTGAATACATCTTCAACAACAACATTCCCACATCTCTGCAGCTTTAAAGGGCTGTCCAGGAGCACGTCCAGCTCTGAGAGTCCACAGCTGCGTGTCACAGCGGCCAGACGTTTCTTGCGAAGCACCGACACGGAATGCTGAAGGATCAGCCCAAAGCTTTCCCTCTGGAACACAACGTTAACCACAGATTACAACACAAATCTCCTCTGAGCCTGGACCCAACTGAACCAACCGACCAGACACTGTCACGGGTCGTTTACCCCTGCAGCCGGAGTCCATCCACTTCCTGCGGAGCTCTCGGACAGATGCAGCTAAAACGATTTTCTCTACATCTGTATAAACTATACTAGTCACATCGCCCTCTACGCCTCCTGAGGCGTATTACAGTCTGCTTTGGGTCGTTGTCCTGCTGCAGAACCCAAGTACACCTGAGATTGAGGTCACGAACTGATGGTTGAAAATATATTTAGAATTCTTGGTTCTGTCTATTACAGCAAATTGTCCAGATCCTGAAGCAGCAAAGCAGCACCAGACCACCATCATCCAACTACCACCACCATGTTTTACGTTCACTATGATGGATTTTTTTTTTCTGAGATTAGTGTGTTAGTTTTACGCCAGATGCAATGAGACACTTTCCAAAAAGTTCCACTTTTGTCACGTCAGTCCTGGAGATCATCAAGATGTTTTTTGGCAAATTTGAGACGGCACACTGCAAAAAACTAAACCTTAGCAAGGGAAATGTTCTAAATTTTAAAGCAATAAATCGTATTTCCTTCTCTTATAAGACTTTTTGTCTTACTAAAGCATTGTGTGTAAGTGTTAGGTTATTTCGCTTATTTTAGGGATTTATTGATTATCTTAATCGTTCTTACTTAGAATTCGAACCTTATTTTAAGTAACTTTAACTCAAAATAAGCTCAATCAAGCAGCAATCAAGTTATTCTGATTCTTGTGTCCAAAAACTGACTTTTCTTTGCTTGATTCAGGTGTTACTTCACTCATTTTAAAACTTTGCCATTGCTTTTTGTAATAACTCTTACTAAGACAATTGTGCTTACCCCATTGGCAGATTTTTTTGCTTAATATACATATATTTGTCTTAATTTGCATATATTTTGTCTAGTTTTTGCCAATGGATTTTTTGCAGTGCATTTCTATTTTTTCTGATCAGTCTTTTTCTTATTATTGTATCATGAACCTGGACCTTAACTGAGGCTTAAGTGAGACCTGCAGTTCTTTATAAATGTTGTTCTGTGTTCTTCCGTGACCTCCTGGATGAGTTGTTCATGCCCTTTTGCAGTAATTTTGGTCGGCCTTCCACTTCTGGCAACTATATAAATGACTTTGTAACCTGTTCCAGACTGGTATATGTCAATGACTTTGTTTTTTTCATCTGTCACCTGTTTTCAATCAGGTCTGGTTGTGCCTAGTAGTGAAATTAAAGTCATATTTCTAAAAAAAAAAAAAAAAAAATATATATATATATATATATATATATATATATATATATATATATATATATATATATATATGTAGTTAATCACAGTTAATTCATATAGACTCAGGTTGGTTTAGATTGCTTTTTTCCCTGCTTAATCAATGAAATCATAATTTAAAAACGTAAAAACGTTTTTTTTTCTTTACTTATTATTTACTCAGGTTATGTTTGATTTGTCTGATGTAAAAGTTTGTGTGTGTGTGTGCTGGTAAACACATGCACAGCAGGGTATGCGTGTCTACAAACAGATGGAGTTCTGCTTAACATATGCTATCACTGGAAAGATAGAGGGAGAGAGAGAGAGATAGAGAGAGAGAGAAAGAAAGGTAGAGAAAGGGAAAGAGAGAGAGAGAGAGAGAGAGAGAGAGAGAGAGAGAAGGAGGGTGAATGTCAGTATCCTCTGTTCTTTCCATCTCTCTCACTCCAAGACGTCGTGAACTCAATTAATAGATAAAGAGGAGAAAGGAGCGGGAAAATGACTTCACCTCCGCCTTCGTGCCTCACATTCAAATCTACGCTTTATTTAAAGAGCCCGTATCTCCCGGACCCCCAACCCGACACTGCGATGCTATTAAAACCAGTATATTTACATATATTCATATTAACCTCATTAATTTACACCAGTTTAGTTCATCCACATTCAGCCTACAGCAGTTAAGCTGCTCCCATTCAGCCTACAGCAGTTTATTTGCTTCGACTATTCAACCTATGGCAGTTTAGCTCCTCCCATTCAGCCTACAGAAGTTTAAAGCTCCACCCATACAGTCTACAGCAGTTTAGTAGCTTCTCCCATTCAACAAATGAAAGTTTAGCTCCTCCCATTCAGCCTACAGCAGTTTATAGCTCCACCCATACAGCCTACAGCAGTTTAGTAGCTTCTCCCATTCAACATACGGAAGTTTAGCTCCTCCCAATGAGCCAACAGCTGTTTAATAGCTCCACCCATTCAATCTATGGAAGCTTAGTACCTCCCATTCAGCCTACAGCAGATTAGTAGCTTCAGCTATTCAGCCTATGGAAGTTTAGCTCCTCCTATTCAGCCTACAGCAGTTTAGTAGCTCCTCCCATTCAAACTAAAGCAGTTTGATAGCTCCACCTATTAAATCTATGGAAGCTTAGTACCTCCCATTCAGCCTACAGCAGTTTAGTAGCTCCTCCTGTTGAGCCTATAGCAGGTTAATACCTTTAACTATTTCACCATTAAAAGTTAAGCTCCACCTTTTTAGCATACAGCAGTTTAGTAGCTCCTCCCATTCAAACTAAAGCAGTTTGATAGCTCCACCCATTCAATCTATGGAAGTTTAGTTCTTCCCATTCAGCCTACAGCAGTTTATAGCTCCACCCATTTAGCCTACAGCAGGTTAGTAGCTTCAACTATTCAACATATGGCAATTAAGCTCCTCCTATTTAGCCTACAGCTTATTAGTAGCTCCTCCCATTCATCATACGGCAGTTTGATAGCTCCACCCATTAAATCTATGAAAGCTTAGTACCTCCCATTTAGCCTACAGCAGGTTAGTAGCTTCAACTATTCAACATATGGAAGTTTAGCTCCTCCCAATGAGCCTACAGCAGGTTAATACCTTCAACTTTTCCACCTATGAAAGTTTAGCTCCACCTTTTTTTTAGTCTACAGCAGTTTTGTAGCTTCTCCCATTTAGCCTACAGCAGGTTAGTAGCTTCAACTATTCAACCTATGGAAGTTTGGAAGCTCCTACCATTCAAACCTAGGGAAGTTTAGCTCCACCCATTCAGCCTACAGCTGTTTGATGGCTCCACCCATTCGACTTATGAAAGTTTAGCTTCTCGCATTCAGCCTAGAGTAGTTTAGTAGCTCCTCCCGTTCAACCTACATCAGTTTGATAGCTCCACCCATTCACTCAATGGGAGTTTAGCTCCACCCATTCAGCCTACAGCAGTTTAATAGCTTCTCCCACTCAACATATGGAAGTTTAGCTCCACCTATTGAGCCTATAGCAGGTTAATTCTTTTTAACTATTTCAAACTATTTTGAAAGTTTAGCTCCACCTTTTTAGCATATAGCAGTTTAGTAGCTCCTCCCATTCGACCTAAAGCAGTTTGATAGCTCCACCCCTTCAATCTATGTAAGACTTGTTCTTCCCATTCAGCCTACAGCACTTTATAGCTCCACCCATTTAGCCTACAGCAGTTTAGTAGCTTCAACTATTCAACCTATGGAAGTTTAGCTCCTCCTATTCAGCCTACAGCAGTTTATAGCTACACCCATTTAGCCTACAACAGTTTGATAGCTCCACCCATTCAGCCTACCGCAGTGTCATAGCTCCAACCATTCAATGTATGGAAATTTAGCTCCTCCCATTCAGCCTACAGCAGGTTAATAGCTTCAACTATTCCACGTAGGAAAGTTTAGCTCCACCTTTTCAGCCTACAGCAATTTAGTAGCTCCTCCCATTCAGCCTACAGCAGTTTGATAGCTTCACCCATTCAATATATGGAAGTTTAGCTCCTCCCATTCAGCTTACAGCAGTTTAGTCCAAGTTTTCAGCCTAAAGCAGTTTAGGCTAACCAATTTTTTGGTTCAAACAAAATGAAGTATTATTACATCATCGCTTAATGTTGTTAAATCTGAAAAAAAGCCGGTGGTGAATTGGAACACATCCACACTCTGTCTGGGTATGCATATGTATTAAAATGTATGACATGGACCCTTTAAGCCCCTCCCTGCACCGGGCCCACACGTCTGTTCCTGACTTTAAAGTCTTGTTTTGATACGGAGAATAAAAAACGTGATCCAAAAAGAAGGAGAACAAAAAATGTAAAATTAATTAGATTTTTTTTTATATAGATTACCGAAGCGAGCGCAGAATCAACAGCGGGGCGCTGCGTGATGTGAATGCGTGAGTAACGGCCGCGGCGCAGCGGAGCGGAACTGATGGATATCTGCACACGTTTCGGAGGAGCTTCTCCACGACGGAATCCAATAATAACACTCGTCTACGAAATATTCATGCAGAACCATGGCGCCGCCAGCACTTCGGAGGGATGATATGGACTGAAGTGTGCATCAGGCGCTGTATATCACGCATACAATCAGTGCACTGGCCACGTTCACTCTCACGGTGCCCAGAACACTCTCACGGTGTACAGAATTTTAATGGTAGCTCAACAAATATGGTACACAGCCACAGTGACAACCAATCAAAGAGCTGGGTTGAGACTTCAGGGCTGCCTGGTGGTTCCTGTGGTATTCTCACTGGATGCTGGGATGTTGCTAGGTGGTTCATTTGGTATTCCACATGTTTGAAAGGTTGTTGCTTGTGTTCCTCAGTATTACATTTATCCATGAATCATCCATCTAATACATCAATCAGTCAATCAATCAATCAACCAGTCATTCAATATATCTATCAATAAGTTCAAGTCTTTAATAAATCCACCTGCTGATTCATTAAAACATCAATCAATTCATCCACGCACCCATCCATCATTCAGCCCATTCATTATCCAACCCCTCCAACCATCCATCAGGTACCCACCCATTGACCTCCACCTATAAGTAAGCCCAAAAATCTTTAGAAATGTCAATAATCCATCAGTCAGCCCATAAGGTATTCCATGAATCTATCCACCCACCCATTCATCCATCAGTCAGCCCATTAAGTATCCAATGAATCCATCCTACCACCCATCCATCCATTAATTAATTTATTAATTATTCTGCCAATCCATCCATCCATCCATCCATCCATCATCCACCCACCCACCAGTCAGTTCTGTACGAATCCCATGAATCCATCCACCTATCCACCCATCCATCTATCCATCCATCCATCCATCCATGATCCATCAGCCCACTAAGCATCCAATGAATCCATCCTCCCACCCATCCATCCATTAATTAACTTATTATTTATTCTGCCAATCCACCCATCCATCAAGACCATTCATTATCTATTCATCCATCTATCATCCATCTATCATCCATATGCCCACTGCTTATCCAACCAATCTCTCCACCCACCCATAAACCCATTAAAATTCCTCCTATCCATCCACCCACCTATCCATAACTCAGCCCATTGATCAGTTCACCAATCCATCTACTGATTAGCTAATCCATTAATTAAACCACTCATTCATCCACGTACCAGCCTATTAATCATTTCATCCATCCATCCATCCATTTATGCATCCATCCTTCCATCTATTAATCTATCCATAAATTCATCAACCCTTTAGTAATCTGTTCATCAATCTTCCACCCATCCACCGTGGTCTAACCATCAGTTCATTGGTCCAACCATTCACTCATTCATTTATCAATTCATCCATCTTCACACTAGTCTAGCAGTCCATCCATTCATCCATCCATCCATCCATCCAAGCCATCTTAGAAATGATCACTAATCAATACCTCCATCCATTCACCCATCAAAACTCCACCAATGGAACCATTCAACGATCACATAATCCATTACTCCTTTCCTCCATCAGTCCATCCATCATGCTGTCAATAAAAGCAACAATCCCATCATCCACCCATCAGCAGCATTCATCTGTTCTCCATGCTGTACCTTCAATCTCATTTACCTAATTGAAATATGCAAACGACTTATTTGCATACTGTCAAATGCATCTGGTTGCTTGAACCAACAAAACCAGCATGAAGCTCAGCTTTCTGAATGGAGCCTTTTCAGTTCAGTACCGCAGTGCAAATCAGCAGCACTGTACGTCTAATTATATATGTATATATTATAAATATATATATATATTATTATATATTTATTATATTTACTATATATATATATATATATATATATATATTATATATTGCCGCCATCAACGGAAAAATGAACTCTCAAGTTTACCAAGACATTTAGCAGGAAAACTCAAGACCATCTGTGCACCAACTGAAGCTCAACAGAGGATGGATGATGAAGATGATGCAACAGGACAACGACCCAAAACATAGAAGTAATATATATATATATTTGTTTGTGTGGTATTAGTTGAATCAGACTGTGTTTGTCGTGTTTGTTGTGAGCATAGACTATGTATAGCTGGACAGAGCATCGTCTCTCAAAAGTAAAGCCACCACAGGTCGGGCGCCCCCTGCTGTTCGGTTTCAGAAAGC
>NC_064432.1:4850000-4895000 GCF_023375975.1 Astyanax mexicanus | reverse complement strand
GAATGTAACTAGAGGTGAAAGAGAGCGAGAGAACATAAAATGAGACAGGGAGAGAGAGAGAGAGAGAGAGAGAGAGAGAGAGGGAGATGGGGAAGAGGGGTGGGGGTATAAGCCAACAATAACTCTGCCAACTGCTGCTTTTGGCTTCTATTAATAAGAGCTGAGTTTGCTGAGAGATTAATTCCAGAAAGAGAAATAGGAGCGAATGAGAGGAGGAAAGAGAACAGAGTGAAAAAAAGTGAGAGAGAAGGATTATATAACAATACACTGCTGTGGAATTGAATATATAACAAGAAAAGAATAATACAAAGCACTATATTCTATGTTATATGTTATAACATAGAGCAATATAATCAGTATATGTAGCAGTATAAGGATACCTAACTGAAATCAATCGCTTCCTACAACCATCAAAAGCAATTTGATTAGATCAATTAGATCACTTCAGAACTCTCTAGTGCTTTGTTTTCTTCCATCAATCTCTGGATGCTTTTTAAAGTAAGTTTAGGGTCATTGTCCTGTTGCATGACCCATGCTCTAGTACACAAACCCAGCTTTCTAGCTTTCTGAAACTGGGCTCTACATTGTGAAATTCTCAAAATCCTTTGGTAATCTTCAGATTTCATGATGCCTTGCACACAGTTAAGGCAACCAGTGGTTCTAAAATCAACAAAACAACCCCAACATATAGAAGGTGCTTAAAACAAAGTTGTTTATAATTTTTAACAAAGGGTGAAAGGTTTAGGGTGAAATTATGTCAACTTTTCAGTGTTTGGTGTTGTATAACGAAACACATGTAATTGCAATACCAATTTAGGGACTCACTTTTAGCCATGACTGTACATAAAAGCTTCATAACACATTTATAAGCATCTGATAATAATGCACTATTTATCAGTAAGAAGTAGCGCTAGGAAATGGCGCCCAACAGCGCTACCCTCAGGAACCCTGGGTGTTCCAGTATAGGCCATGTAAACAAGCAGACTACAGTTCTGATATACTCCCCTCTGAACGACAAAAGAGCTAACGCTTAGCGAGGTTAGCGGCTAATGCTAATACCAATACCAATACCGCTCCAGACTTTTTTTGCTTGGTGTGCAAGTATAAAAACTCAATTTTGTCTTTTTGCACAGGAAGTCGTTTTCGCAAAAACAATGTCCACATATGGGGACATTCGTTTTTTTTTTTTTTTTTAGATATTCAAAATGATTCTTAGTCCAAAAACTAAATAAGTAAGTAAACTAGTTTCAAACAGAAAATGTGATGAGAATTTAACCTGGCCCATGTTTCTGTCTGGACTGGCTGTAGAAACTTTTGACTGGGATTCCCGTCTTCATGTTTTAAATCAGTTGAGTGTAATTCCATATGATTAAATGTGATATGATTAAATGCTATGGGGGGGGGGGGATGTCTTCATATAAGTCCAATGAGTTAGTTAGCACCCAAACATCCCTTTCAGACAGCTTCCTCTTACAGTGTCCACAGTTAATCCTGTTGGATGTGGTTGGTCCTTCTTGGTGGTATGCTGACATTACGCTGCTGACGATACCGTGGCTCTTGATGCATCACAAAGCAAAAGATGCTCCAGCAAGACGTGCACCAACAATTTGTCCTCTTTTGAACTCTGGTATGTCCCCAGAATGTAAAACTGTGCTCTTACCCTGCTAATTGAACCTTCACACTCTTACTGCTCTTACTGGTGCAATAATGTGCAATTAATGAAGATTGGCCACCAGGCTGCTCCAATTGAGCCATGAAACCTAAAATCCCACACTAAAAAGATGACAGGTGTTTCAGTTTCATTGTCCAACCCCTGTATATAGGTACATAGCGATGTATTATAATGCTTTTATTAATAATAATAATAATAATAATGTCTCTCTCTCTCTCTCTCTTTGCAGAAAAATCGTTTTTATTTGAAAAGAAATTACTTAAGAAAAAGAAAAATACATAGAAGAGGCTAAAGTAAACTCAACAATCTAAATATGGTTCAGTTTGACCTTCAAATGTCAGCAGTTAAAAGTTATTAATTGAGTTTTTTTTTTTTCTTTTTTTTTCGAGACTGTTACGAATCTGAGCGGACTAAAGTTACAAAGTCGGACTCGTAATATTTTTTTCTTTTCCTGTAGTTTTTAAAGTTATAAGACTGATCACTGGAGGCTTGTGCCACAATTACGGACATCCAAAAGATACCTGGAGCGAAAGAGAGAAAAAAAAAGAGAGAGAGAGAAAAAGAGAGAGAAAAAGAGAGAGAAAGAGAGCTTTAGCCATAATTAAAGCTGAGGATAGCTCTTACCCCTGGGGAGGCTAAGAGCGTTGGTATGTGTGTGTGTGTGTGTAAGTATAAGTGTGTGTGTGTAGCGCTAATAGCATGGGATTTGAACTCGGTCCCAGCGGGCCTTTAACTCCTCCACATTAAGAAGATTACTCCCCAAATTTGACCAAAAAAGTCGAAAGTGGTGGAGACAGCCCAGCACAGCCTCCAGCCCCGCAGCCCACAATGCAGCAGCCCAGGCTACGCTACGCTACGCAACGCTAGCTCAATACTGTACCCTCGTAAAACAAAGGGCTGTAGCAACTCAGCACATTAGCAGCCCTGACCGCGCTCCCCGCGCTGTTTAACAGCGCACACCGCTCTGTTCTAAACAAGCCTCTGAAATATTAATGTGTGTTGTTTTCGGCTCCCGTGCCTTTTAAAAGCAGCCGCATCCTGTTTACGGCGCCAGCGCTCAGAATTCGGGGCCACCGATTCGCGGCTTGCACGTGCAGGAGCTGGTGATGACAGTGGCGGGGAGCGGTGACAGGAAAGACAGTCGGAATCTAGTCTGATCTAGTGCGGAACTGTGACTAATAACGCTCGCTCAAATAACGCTACGATAACGAAAAACTTTCCGAAAAGGTCACAGAGTTCACTGAAACTGGAAATAAAGAACCCTCCATTCCGTTGACCTTGTTTGTTGGATGTCGGAGCTTAAAAATGATGTCACAACTGAGTTGAACACTCAGCTTTTTAGCTATCATCGTTAGCATTGTCGCAGGTTAGCTTTGCACATCCATATGGGATGTAAACATGTGGTATATTCATGCTTAACTATGATAGTAGGTACAGATCCCACCTTCCGATGAAGCCTGCTTGCTTATCCTTCTCTAAGGTTCTGAAACAATCTGACAGCAATGGAGTTTTATCAACTGATTGAAGTGGGTGGAGCTCTGGTGGGGGTTGATACTGAGGGGTGGTGGCAAAGTGGTTGGATGCACGCTTCATTATTGTGACATCACAAAACGACTCATATTATGACTCCTCAAATATATATATCTTCATTTTTGATGTAAATCTCAGACTAAACTAGCATCGCAATGTTGCCATAGTGCTTGACGACTGAGGTGCTATAGTGCATCCGTACAACATTTATCAACCTCACGTTGTTTCCGTAGCACAGATGTAACAGGTGTGTGTCACACTGTTGTGTCGTCGCAGTGTCGTCATGGTGATTAGCTGTTTAGTGCTCCTCTAGCGCGCGGTGCTGCAGCGCGGTGCTGTTTATAGAGCTGAAAGTCAGATTTTGGGTCAGCGCGCTCTGTTGTTCGCGGCGGTGTCCGTCTGGTTTGCGGTTAATGCGTGTGTGTTAGTGAGTGAGTGTGTAAGTGTGTGTGTAAGTGTGTGTGTTTTTTCAGCAGTTGAGCGCAGCCTGTGGTTAACCTTGTTTCCAGATTAAGGCCGGGGGAGGGAGGTGAGAGCGAGAGAGAGAGAAAGCGCGAGAGAGAGAGAGCGAGCTTTCGGAAATGCAATTTGCATTTCAGCTTAAAGGAGATCCGGTGTGTGTATCTGTGTGAGTGTGAATGAGTGTGTGTGTGTGTGTGTAAGTGTGAAGTGAGTCGATTAACATGAAGCCAGCCATGGCGTTTTTTTTTTTTTTCTTTCTTTTTTGGAAGTCGTTAGAGATGCCTGAACGCTTTGACCTAATTTTGTTAACAATCAACCTGGAAACGGTAAACGGTAAATAAAATTCCCTAATCCTTGACACCACACACACACACACACATATATAACACACACACTTGGGCAGCGATGCGGAAAAAGAAGCTTAATGGCACTCAATAGATTTAAAAGCACTAAACATATTGAGTCGAGCCCTCAAGCTCTGACTGTGTCTCTCTCTTTCTCTTTTTCCCTCTCTTTTCCTCCCTCTCTCTCTCTTTTCTCGTTGTACAGGGCGTTGGAATGGAGTGCTCTGAAGTGGCCCCTTGCTTTCCTCCCACTTCAGCATCAAGACTTTCCATCGACAGGCCCTCATCAAGTCAACACCAACGCCGCCCACGTAACGAGCGCGGACGGGCCTCCACTTCTGAAAAAAAACTCCGCCGGAGCTCCGCCGCGCTCGTTAGCAGGCCGTGGGTATTGTAGTCCGTGGGCGTTCTTCCATTTGTAGTCCCGAGCCGCGACAACGGGGTCTGCGAGAACCGGCAGGCCCAGGTTCTGAGATCAAAGCTGATTGGCTCGGAACGCCGAGCTAACAGATGCTAATGCTGCGCGGATGAAAGGACATTAGCATTACAGAGGCTAGCGCCGGCTAAGGACATGGCGGAAGCAGATCCTGCTTGAATGCCTTGAAGACTGTCCCACTTAACATCACCACATCACCTTCCCCTCTCCCAAACAACGCAAACAACCCCCCCCCTCTCCCCTACATCACCCCCCACCCCCCCCCCCCCCCCCTCACCCCGTACACAGCTGAGCGGCACAGACGGGAGGGGTCGCCGGCGGAAGCGAGAGCGGCTCGTTAGCGAGAGTACAGAAAAAGAAAGCAGCTGCGGTCCGCCGTGTCAAACAAACAAGCGGCCCGCGGTCGGTCCAGACAAACACCCCAACGCAAACACCGCAGACTGTCTCCCCCCTCACCCCCCACCCCCCCGTCCAAGCGAGGGGCTCTCCAGATTTAGCCTGTGTTGATGCAAGTAATTGCACACAAACCCTGCAGGACTGGACACTCGTTAACCCCCGCAAACACTGGCGCTGCAGCCAGGGGGCGCTGATGATAGACATTCCGTCTTTTTCCTTATAAAACACACCAAACAATCAAACAATACACTTTTATCAAGTACAAAAAAGAGTCCAAAGTCTTAGCGGCATTAGTGAGGAGCCACAGTATGTAGCTGTAGGCTGAAGGGGTGGAGCTATAAAGTAAATTGCTGTGGGTTGAATAAATGGGTGGAGCTATAAAGTAAACTGCTGTAGGCTGATTAAGTAAAGCTATGAACTGCTGTAGACTGAATGGGTGGAGCTATAAACTGCTGTAGGTTGAATGAGTGAAGCTATAAACTGCTGTAGGATGAATGGGTGGAGCTATAAACTGCTGTAGGCTGAATGGGGTGGAGCTATAAACTGCTGTAGGCTGAAAATAGGTGGAGCTATAAACTGCTGTAGGCTGAATGGGCGGGGCTTATACCTGATAGTAATTTAATATTGTGGGAGTTTGATGGTTAAATCTGCTGCAGTGTTAGTCAGGAATACACAGCAGCAGCCGCGAGCATATGGTGATTAAAGTCCAAACACACACACACACACACACATGCACGCACACACACACACACACACACACACACACACACACGCTACAAACGAGGTCAGAAGCGAATTGGTTCATTACGTGCCGGCCACCGAACCTGCGACCCCGCAATGGAACGGGCGGCTGATCGGAGAGCATATGAGCAGGGGTCAGAGGTCAGAGGCACCGAGGTAATTAGCCATTCTAATGGCGGCTACTCGGACTAATGGGCATCAATAAACATCGCTAACGAGGGAAAAGCCCTGAGTGACTGGGCGAGAGAGGACATTACTGAATGGGTGAGTGAGTGGGAACAAGTGTGAGAGTGCGCGAGAGTGAATAGATGAGTGAATGGGAATGAAGGAATGGGTGCTTCCACTGGTACTACTTTATAATAAGACTACCTTTATAAAGGTTTATAAATGCTTTACAATTAGTTTATTAACGTTACTAATTAGGTTGTAAATGCCTTAAAAATCATTAATAATCAGTTCATAACCGTATCATAACACATACGTAGAAAAAGCAACAATGACCTGTTGTCATTTTTTTTTTTCTCTGGAGAACCAGCTGGTTTTGAGCTGGATTTTTTTTTGCACATCTATGTCCACCAGAGCTTTTGCCCATTAATGAAATGTTAATTTATCCATGAGACCACATGTAACCATACTTCTACTCAGCGAGAAAACTCTTGCGTCCTGATTGCAATTGAAAAAAACAGGAGGACCAGCGAGTTTTTTTATTTATTTTTGCTTTCTAGGTCACATGGAATTCAGTAGCGTTCAGTAGCTCCTCCATTTCCACTCGCTGATGTGTTTTTACATGGATCTCCGTGGAAACACGCGTCCGAAGTGTAATTACGGTGCGTGGCAGTGGACCAATAGCTATTTTATTAAGCGCGAGGAGACAAAACTCAGGGATGTGCATCTGGACGAGACTAAAATTACCGGAGGACCGCGAAAAAGTTCAGCGAAAAACAAAAAAATTAGATAAATCAACCTGTAATTTTTTTTTCAGAGGACGTCTGAGAAAAACACGTACCTGCTCATTCCGGACTGGAATAAAATCACAGAGAAAATTACCTCAGGACCCCCTTGGAAATTACGTTAGCCTCAAAGCTCTGTTGCTAATTGTAGAATTAATGTTAAGTTTTCATTACTTGTTAGCAGCATTAGCTTGTACTGTAGCTCCAGTTGGTATCCCGAATGGTATTATACGTAGCTTTCCCTTACGTAGCTAGCTACACAAGTTAGCTACATTAGCTTAGCTTAGCTTCAGCCGAGAAGTGAGGAAATGTGTTGTGTTGCACTGTTAACTGGAGTACAGTTGGCAAATTTGCGGTGAATGCTAACGCTAATGCTAACGCTAATGCTAACGCTAAAAGAGGAGAGAGATATTTTGCTGCTTATAAAAGTGCTAAATAAGATTCCACTCGTACTAAATATTAAACAAAAGGAATTCCATTATCTGTGTTTGGTGTACATGTGTGTGGGTGTGTGGGTGTGTGTGTGAGTGTGTGTGTGTGTGTGTGTGTTTAAAGGCCATGTTAAAATTCTCCTTATCAGCAGAACTCGACTGTCATATTCAGCAATAATCTGCTGCTCGCAATGATGCAAACGCTTCACAATACTCATCTCTCCAAATCAGCCATCTCTCTTAATAACGCCCGTGTGTGTGTGTGTGTGTGTGTGTGTGTGTGTGAGGGGTATATTTTTACATTTCCATATTTCCAGCAGCTCCTGTGTAAACACCTGCTGCAGGACGACTCGCCCCGCGGGCGCTCGGTTGCGCTCTGTTGCATCAGCGCCTAAAAGAGCGGCCGGCTTTGAAGTTTCCAGGGTGGCACTTCTTAACCTCACCCAGATTTAGATCCACCAAGACAACACACACACACACACACACACACACACACACTCGGAGAGACGGAGACATGGACTTTGACAGGAAAGTTCCAGAAAAGAAAAAAAAAAAAAAACCAAATCCCAATTAAATAAATACATAAATAAACACATCAGTATATAAATAGTATTGAGTTTTGATTAAGAAAACACAAATATATACAAAACTACAGGGGTTGGACTATGAAAATGAAACACCTGTTTTTTTATACCAAAATAATTTATTGGTGACGGATAGTTCTGGAGAAAACAGGAGAGTTGAGGTGCACATTGACTTCTGCCGTGATTTGGGCACCCGAACATCCCTTTCAGACAGCTTCCTCTGACAGCATCCACAGTTAATCCTGTTGGATGTGGTTGGTCCTTCTTGGTGGTTTGCTGACGTTACCCTGCTGACGATACCGTGGCTCTTGATGCATCACAAAGACTTGCTGTCTTGGTCACAGATGCTCCAGCAAGACGTGCACCAACAATTTGTCCTCTTTTGAACTCTGGTATGTCCCCCATAATGTTGTGTGTATTGCAATATTTTGAGCAGTAACACTGTTAAAAGCTCTTACCCTGCTAATTGAACCTTCACACTCTTACTGCTCTTACTGGTGCAATAATGTGTAATTAATGAAGATTGGCCACCAGGCTGCTCCATTTTAGCCATGAAACCTAAAATCCCACACTAAAATTAAAACTAAAAGTAAATTTATTCGCAAAAGTATTTTTTTTTTATTAACAGTAACAAGTCACCTCTAGTAGTGAAACGAGGGACACTAGGAGCTCAGTGATATTATGTGCAGAACATCCTGCAACCACACGTGTTGCATCCCATGGCACAAGGCTTCCAACTGTATGTTTATCGCCAGTTGAGTATGCTTGGGACCAGCAGGGTTGCCAGATTTAAGCAACATTCGTGTGTAAAGCATCTTTTACCCAATATAGAGGCTTAGAAAGCTTATAGCACGGGTGTCCAAACTTTTTTTGTTGGGGGCCAGAAGGAGAAATATATTTGAAGTCACGGGCCACAGACTCTATAATAAAACAAATAATGAAATATACCACTTTAAATTTAAATTTAAATACATTTTCCTGATTATTTCATTTACACACCATTTTACTTGACTTTCTATCTTTATCTTTGACAGTGGTGTGTAAACTAAGATTTTTCAAATTGGTGTTTCATTTCATGATGTCTCTTAATATTAAACTCCTTAATTACGGCAACTTTTAGACTCCTTGGTCCGTTTTTTTCTGTGCTAAAACTGCACACTCTCTCCGCTTTTAGACTCTTTGCCTCGTTTTTCTGCGCTAGAAATGCACACGCTCTCCGCTTTTAGACTCTTTGGCCCGTTTATCTGCGGTAGAAATGTGCACTCTCTCCACTTTTAGACTCTTTGGCCCGTTTATCTGCGCTAGAAATGCGCACTCTCTCCACTTTTAGACTCTTTGGCCCGTTTTTCTGCGGTAGAAATGCGCACTCTCTCCACTTTTAGACTCTTTGGCCCCATTTTCTGCGCTAGAAATGCACACTCTCTCCGCTTTTAGACTCTTTGGCCTCATGCAATACTGTATAATACAGTTTTAAAATACACTTTATCTCAGTAGGTGCACTTAAATCTTGCGTTCTCTGGGGAAAAATACGAATTAAATATATTATTTTCAATAGTTAAACATGTATCAGCACATTCTAGCCATTAATAGTTAAAATTAATGGAACGGTTAAGAGTTAAAGTGCTTTTTTTCTCCTCTATCTCCTGTAAATTTACAGTTTCTGTTAATTCAGCAGCGCAATCTAATATTCTCACTAAACTGCATTATTCTAACATTCCAGTTCCTTGGAATGTGTGTGTGTGTGTGTGTGTGTGTGTGTGTGTGTGTGTGTGTGTTGTGAATCCTAAGTACGCACGGTGGGAACGGACATTAATAGATGATGTCACAGAGGGACCCGGCGAGTCAGAGGTTTAATTCCAGGCGATGAATGAGCATTGTTCCAGCTGATCAAGAAATCAATTTCTAATCCGGTTTTAATTAGTCAAAACGGGTGATTTGATTGGAGTTTAATCAGAGTCCGGGCCAGTGCTGACCCTATGTGCATAAAGGCCCGTTACCTTGGTGATACTCGGACGTTCTTCGATTCCCTTCGGGCTCAGGGGACACAGGGGACGCAATTTTAGTGTGTGTGTGTGTAGATGGGGTACAGTTCTGGTACAGTTAGCAATTTAGCATAGCGTTAGCATCGGTGGACAACAGTACAAACTTGGCTCTGTTAGATCAGACCAATCCCCAGTGTCTACCTATCACATGTCACATGTCCAGAAGGAACTGTGTGAGAATATGGAAGCCCCATTCGCTGGATTATTGCTGGACGCCATTAGGAACCTCTACAACTCCATGCTGAGACCTGATCTGGTGTGTCGTGTCATGTGTTACACGTGGATTGCACACTTCTTCTGCATGTGTAATTCTTCTTTATTCATTAACGTTAAGTTAACGAGACTTTTGGTTGTACTGAGAAACTTTTTTTTTTATTTTAGTGTGGGATGTTTTGTTTGTACTTAGTTCTTGATGTACTGAGAAGGTTTGGTTGTACTAGGAGGAGTTCCGGTTGATTGGGAGGAGTTTTGGTAGTACTAGGAAATGTTTTGGTTGAGCTAAAATGGGTATTTATTGTACTTTGAGAAGTTCTTGATGTTCTGAGAAGGTTTGGTTGTACTAGGAGGAGTTTTGGTTGATTGGGAAGAGTTTTGGTTTTAGAGTTTCCAGTTTCTACTGTGAAAACTCTGGTTACAAATTTGGCGAATGCATGTGGTGAACAGTCTTGAATGGATACCCATCGATCCAACAGTTCATCAGCTTAAAATATTTTATTTTTATTTTTGTTTTATAATCCGGTGCACCTTATATATAAATTTTAACAGTCAGGTTGTAAGGAGCAGTAAAGCCACTCCGCTGAAGTACAGCATTATACAGGAGTTTCAGTTTAGTTCTCCAGCACCTAGACGGAAGCAGCATTAGCATTTGGCGCTAGCCATGCTAAGCGCTAGCTCTTTTGCCACTCAGAGGCAGGTAGCTTCCTAATATTTCCTCAGTTCCTCAGTGTAGCACTGTTAGGCGAGATTTACTAGTGCTAAACATAGCTAGCACTAGCAATTAGCTGCTAACGCTAATGCTGCTGCACCAAGCCTTAGTGGAAATCTGAAAATCTAAGCTCACGCACTGTAAATATACAGAAGCGCTTTACTCACCCAAGTAAACCGTTTCCAGGAGACAAATCTGTGTAGATTAACATCCGGCACTCTTTTGACTTTAAAATAAAACGTTTTTTTTACGAATAACTTTTTATATAGCTTTTTTCAACTTAGTTTGATCTGGAGGGAAGCCATCGCATACGACAGTCAGTCACCCCTAGTAGTGATACTAGTGAAACTAACAGCTGTAACTGCAAGGGTTGCCAGATTTATCGTCAGATGAGCATTCATGGGATCAATTTGGATGTGAGATTCAGGAACCTACAAGTGTGCAGGATCTACAGGCCCAGCTGCAACATCTCAGCAAACCATATACAAACCATATTAGATGGAATTAGTATGTGGAGCTTAGAAAGGGTTTGTTTTTTAGTGTTAAAAATACTGTAAATTGGTGATTTAAGATGAAGCTGAAGCTGCTGTGAAAACGTGGACTTTAGGGAAACGTGGCTACAAAGAAAAAGAGCGAGAGAGCGCAAGAGCGAGAGAGAGAGAGAGAGAGAGAGAATAAAACAGCAGGGGATTAATTATTCACATATACACACTCACACACACTTACCACTGTGGCCGCTATTAGAACATTAGAATTCGCTGCTACATAAATCAGAGGTGCGTTTACTGCAATAACACACCCGGGCTGATATCTACTCAACCATAAATGCACTCAAGTGGGCTTTTAAAAACACTACTATACAACAACGTTTGAGCACACACACACACATATACATTTTTTATTTTTTAGATTATTTTTCGAACCTTTTTAAACAATGATTTCATTTGTTTAGGGAAAAAAAAAAATATCCAAACCAATATATCTCCCCATAAATTTTCAAAAGTTTCAAAAAGCTGGGTTCAATTTTACTACTAACCACAATCAGGCCTGATTACTGTCAGACCTGTAGAATCAAGAAATCACTTAAATAGAACCAGAATTGTCGGAAAACATAAAGCAGATAAAAGATCTCAAAAAGCAACACATTAATCCCTAATCTTAAGAAATTCAAAAACATGAGATGAGAAGTCCTTAATCATCTATCAGTCTGGAAAAGGTAATAAAGTCACTTTATTTTAGCGATTATTCACAAATAAGAAAACACGAAACACTGGTGAACCTTCCCTGGAGTGGCCGGCCGAACTAAATTACTCCAAAAGGGCCTGAACAGCTCATCCAGGAGGTCCAAAAAAAAAAGAACCCAGAACAACATTTAAAGAACTGCAGGTCTCACTTAAGCCTCAGTTAAACACCAATAAAAGTACACCATGTGTGGCTTGAAATGCCTAAAAGGCTTGAAGTAATTCTTTTAGTTAGTCATGGGTGTGTTTTGGGTGAAATGTGAAACATTCATTACCTTTAAGAGCCAGTTGCGCTCTGACTTTGGAGGATTGCTACTTTAACGGCGCGGCACTTCTGCGATTCTCAGCATTGGAAACAGACCTGCTTGTTCATGCTGTGAAGGTATGCCTGCATTGCCAATATAGCAATGAACAGCTGAAGGTTGACTGTTGTCAGGGTCTTAATCAGTCAGTGGCGCACCTGTGTTTCCCGTTGCCAAGATAGCAAGACGCCAGAAAATGACTTGAACGCAACGAACTCATTTCGAGACAACCACACCCATCGGCGTAGATATATTCACAAGCACTGTTGCTTTTTAAACGAATAGTTGACTGTTTAGCGGGGTGTAAGATAGCAATGGGAATCGCTCTGTGTTTTACAGTAACAGTGTACTAGAGTTTTGAAGCTCTCTTTTTTTCCTCTCTCTTTTCTCTCTCTCTCTCTCTCTCTCTACCCATCCACTACGAGTACCTGATTCACTCCTCATCTGTTAAACAGCTTTCATTTGAGGCGAGTGTGCCGTATGAGTGTGTGTGTGTGTGTGTGTGTGTGTGAGAGAGAGAGAGAGAGGGAAAGAGAGAGAGAGAGAGAGAGAGAGAGAGAGAGAGAGAGGGAAAGAGAGAGCTGGTGTCAAACTGTGTTAAGTGCTTTTATGGACGTTTTTCTACGCCATAAAAATGGTAGTGTGGAGTACGTGTAGGACAGAAGTGTCAGGGTGTGTGTGTGTGTGTGTGTGTGTGTGTGTGTGTGTGAGTGTGTGTGTGTAAAAAGGTAACGTTAGTAAAAATGAATAATGGATGAACATAAAGTGCTACTGTCAATCATTCACTTTCTGACAGCAGATGGTGGAGTCGAACACTGATGTTACACAGGAGAGAGAGAGAGAGAGAGAAAGAGAGAGAGATAGAGAGAGAGAGAGAGAGAGAGAGAGAGAGAGAGAGAGAGAGAGAGATGAATTTAACACTTGTTGAGAAATAGCAGAAATAGCACAACATTAAGTCGATACTGTAGTCGGCATCCCACACGTTGCCAATCAGGGATAAATTGCAGTCATTATAAGGTATTGTGCATGTCATATAATGCATTATAAATGCGTTTATAATACATTATGAATACAGGGTTCATAGGAAGTGTTGCCCAATTTTGTTTTAGTTTTAGTTTTTGCAGGGGGTGTTTGGTTGCAAATATGTGAGATGAACCAGTTTCATATTATATGTTGATTACAGTAATTAAGGGAAGCAGAAAAAAAAAATCATACTGAAAATAAAATATTTTTAAACAATTTTTCCTAGAAATTCAAACTTTAAGACAGGTCAGTCTGACCTGTAACATAACAGGAGTTAATGGAGGGTTGGTTGGTTGGTTGGTTGGATGGAGGGTTGGTTGGTTGGTTGGTTGGTTGGTTGGTTGGTTGGTAGGATGGATGGATGGATGGATGCTTTATTTATCCTGAAGGAAATTTAGGAATTTATTTTAATTTTTACTCCTAAATTATAGTTCAAAATAATTGTGCTTTATTGGGTTTATGGTCCTGGCTCTAGGACACTCTCCTCACTATTAGTGCGACGAGTCCCACATGGTTTCCTTTGACTGTCGGGTCTTACAGCACATCCTGTTGTCATTCGAGCACCTGAAGAACATTCCCCGTGTTCCCGGGTCGCTCTGCAGACGGCTCGGCCTCCAGCGCCGGCAGCGTTTACACCACGTCAAGAAGAACAGTGTCAAAACCCGTGACAGAGCCGGAGAAACAAGGAAAAGCGCCCGGGGGGAAAAGAGGGACACGTCCAAGTTCACCGCTGCACAGAAATAGCACGGCGCTTGCTCTAAATATACGCTGATTTATTCCACTTTCCGGCACGTGCTGGAACCAGACGGGCGCTAACGCTGCCGCGGAGAAGTCGCTGAGGAGGAGTCGGCAAAGTGCAGTTCTGATGGGTTTGCAAATCTGTGACCCAGCTGAAGCCAAAACAGCATTAAAAATAAAACTCGCAACAAAGATCCCGGTTATAGCGACACTCTCTCTCGTTGCGTAACTATGGAAGAAGATACAGTACCAGTACAGTAAAAGGGGTGGAGCTTAGAGAGAGTGGGGTATGTGGTTAAAAAGTTTAGCCACACCTTTATATATATATATATATATATATATATATATATATATATATATATATATATATATACATGGCCCCTTCATTATTTATAATAACTCTTTTTTTTATAATTTAATTACAAATGTTTCCCATTTTCTCCCTAATTTACATGGCCAATTACCCAACCTACTCATTAGGACTCCCCCTATCACTAGTGATGCCCCAACACACCAACACACATGCTTCCTCCGATACATGTGAAGTCAGCCACCGCTTCTTTTCAAGCTGCTGTTGATGCAGCATTGCTGAGCAGCATCACAGCGCTAACGCTCGGAGGAAAGCGCAGCGACTCGGTTCCGATACATCAGCTCACAGACGCCCTGTGCTGCGGACATCACCCTAGGAGTGATGTGGGGAGAGAGCGCCATCTACCCACCTGCAGGGAACAGGGCCAATTGTGCTCCCTCTGAACGCCGGCAGCTTGATGGCAAAGCTGCATGAGCGGGGGTTCGAACCCGCGACCTCCTGCCCATAATGGCAGTATTTATAATAACTCTGACACTATTGCCTGAAGACAGTGAGTTTAAGGGGGCCTATTTTAGCGATCTATTTCACATCACACTGACATTGATTTAGGGCGTGTCGGTATGTCGGCTTTGGTATCGTGAGGCCACAAAAAAATAAATAAATACGCCTTCCATGGCTCGAAACGTGCAAAAGGCATGTACTAACTCTGTTAACTAATCATGGTTGTGTTTTCTAAGCTCAAAATAAAACAATCCAATCAGTGTGTCACTTGCCTCACATTCCCTTTAAGACCCTTGCTCTTAAGACCTACAACACTGTACTACTAAATGAGAAGATTGATTCATGTGAAATTTTATATCGAACAGGTGTTATATCGAAGTCGTGATTGACAATTTCCAAACCAAATCAGAATTTCACAAAAATAGTTCATGTCAGTTTTGTTCTAAAAGTTCCAATTTTATGTAAAATAATGTGCAAAATCAAGAGAAAGAGAGAGCGAGAGCAAGAGAGAAAGCAAGAGAGAGCCTGTGTCAGAAGGGACTGTGTTGTTTGCAGCACCAGGGGGATCTGCCAAATCCATCTGCTCTCCACAAACACACACACACACACACACACACACACTTGCAAGAATGTCAGACTGATTAAGGAAGATATTTTTCACAGAAGGAGAACGTTTGCGTGTAATTATGTTAAAGTCGTGTAGAACATTTATCACACTGTACGCCTCAAACCACACATCACACCCCTCTGTGTTTAAACACACTATACACACTCATTCACAAAAAAATAAAAAAATAAATAAATAACACGCCAAAGAGTTCGATTGCTGGAATGGAGTGAAACTTTCTTTTATCTAAAAAAAATAATAAAGAAGACGATGCGTTTATTGGGTAGGTTCCAAGTCGCGGTTCCAACTGGTTTCATAATGCTAGATTGTAGGTTGTAACTTGCGCGAGCATTATCCTGCTGAAAAATGCTAATTGAAGGGTCTACGCCAGATGTGGCCCGCAAACATGAAACATCTGGCTCGTGAGGTTGTTTAAACTATACTGAACGATAATGAGAAAAAAAATGCATCTCTGGCGAGCTGTTCTCATTTTTCCTGCCCATTCTTGGGCTTCCTATCCCCTTATAAGGGCGTTTTTTCCCGGCCTTGTCCCAATTCACTAGCCGAGGAAGCGGTAGTGTATTGTACCACAACCCTGACGACACTGGTTCGAATCTGCTTGTGAGGAGCGCTGAGTTTATTTATTTAAAATCCTTTCTTCTTGGGTTTACCTGCTTTGAGATCAACTGTTCTGCTGCCATTGGGTTCAACAACCCTCTGGGCTGGAGAGCTACTAGTCTGTAGCACTCCATCACATTATTAAACTTCATTTAACAAAACCAAAAATTTCCGGCCAAGCTTAATTGCCGACCCCTGCTCAACGCCATTAGGGGCAACAAATATGGCCGCAGGATGACCTGCACATTTTGCTGAACTGTTGGTGTCCCTCGTATGTAACTACTAGGAGTGACTGACTTTTTACTGTCAGTTGCAATGCCTCCTCAGATCATCAAATGGCCACAAAATCCTCCGTATTTGAAATAGGGATCTGTCTTTGCAGCGGTCAAGGTTTCAATTTCTAGAAGTCAAAGTTCCCTCACTAGGAGGTGAACAGGAAAGACAAAATGAGACAAAAGATCAACATCTCAGCTTTTATTTCCAGCTATTTACATCTGATTCAGATACACAGTCCAGGAGATTCTGCCCCTTCTGTCTGAACCCACCCATTTTTGTCAAGAGCAAAACTTAACTCAAAGTCAAATAAAGTGAATACGACTTAATATTTAGTTGCAAATCAGTTTTTTAGGTCCTCTGGAGGTTGTTGCTGATGTCAATAACAGTTTTTTTTTCCAAGTCTTTCTCTACAGAGCATACAGAACAATGTTTCTGTCATCAACTGCTATTGTTTCCCTTAATCTACCTGTTTAACATCTGTTACTTAGTACACCAGTGACGACTCTCTTCTTATGGACATTCCGAACGGTTGAATTGTTATTTAAATACCTGAAGATCACAAGTTCTCAATTCTTTTTTCTTTAAAAAGAAAAATGGGTGGGTTCAGACAGGTGGTGCTACTGTATCTTCTAAACTGTGGATCAGATCCAGATGCAAATAACTGGAATTAAAAGCTTAAATAATGATCTTTTATCTGAGATTAGTATTTGAATGTCAATCGCAAATCGATTGTGAGACGAGTGGATGAGAGAGAGAAAGAGAGAGAGAGAAAGAGAGGGAGAGAGAGAGAGAGAGAGAGACTGTACCCATGCTGATGAAGCTCCCCCTCATTAACGCAGTGCTGCCTATGCAAATGAGCTTGAGTGTGACACTTGCTGTCCACATCAACCATCACATCAGGAGAACATGGGAAACATCTGCACATATGGAGTGTGAGAGATCACACTCTGATCTTTATTCACCAAAGGGGGCTACACCGAGGGGCTGTGTGAATGTGTGTGTGTGTGTGTGTGTGTGAGAGAGAGAGAGAGAGAGAGAGAGAGAGAGAGAGAGAGAGAGAAAGTGAGAAAGATGAACTGAAATGAATTGATCTGTTAGTGATACCTTAACTGCATCTGTTTAACTGCAACTGCAATTTAAAACGTTGTTGAAATAAGACACTTCAGAGTCTGGAGAAGGATAGCCACACTGCTAACAGGTGTGATGCTAACAGACTCAGCAGCCAGGCTAATGAAGTTTGGAGCTGGTTAGCCCTAATGCTAACACTCAGCTTAAGCAGAGTTAGAGACAGAGTGCCCTATCGTTCACCCTGCGCAAAAGTCGATTTTTCGCACCTTGTGCCCGCGCTGTTAAAATAGCGTAAAAATAGCGAATAAATCGATACTGATGGATGTGGTGGTCTGGAAGTGAGGTGTGTTCAAGTAAATATCTGGCGAGTTGCTATTTTGGCACTAGGAAACACAAGTGCGCCACTGACCGATTAAAACCCTGACAGCAGTCAATTGTCAGAGTCCATTCCTACAGATGCCGAGCGAAAAACGATGATGGCATCAAAAAACTGATTGAAATGAGATTATCATACACTGAATCATTTCTCAAAAACTGATTCAAATCAAACAGTTCTGACTCATTTTACAACGAAGCAAACAGTGATGCACTGATTCAAATAATGACGAATCGGACTGAATCAAATGGTGTTGAGATATGAGATTATCATTCACTGAATCACTTTCCAATATATGATTCAAATCAAACAGTGCTAACTCATTTCACAATGAATTAAACGGTAGGAGAATATTAGAATCATGATCCACAAACTCAATTCATAAAACATCAGATTGAATCAAATTGTGTTGAAATATCAGATTATCATTTACTGAGTCATTTTCCAATATCTGATTTAAATCAAACCTTTCTGACTCATTTTACAAAGAATCAATCTGAGGCAGAATGTGAGGACCATGATGAATTGATTCAATTAATGACAAATCAGATTAAATCCAATTGTGTTAAGATATGGGATAATCATACACTGATTCATTTTCCAATATTTGATTCAAATCAAAAAGTGCTGACTCATTTGACAATTTGATTAACCAAATTGAGGCACAATGAGAGAACCACGTTGCACTGATTCAATTAATCACAAATCAGACTGAATCAAATAGTGTTGAAATATCAGATTATCATACATGAATCACTTTCCAATATCTGACTCTATTTATATGACCATGAATTAAATGGTGGAATAATCTATGAATCATGATACACTGACTCAATTCATAAAACATGAGATTGAGTCAAATTGTGTTGAAATATTAGATTGTCATACATGAATCATTTCCCAATATCTGATTCAAATCAAACAGTTCTGACTCATTTTACAAAGAATCAATTTGAGGCAGAATGTGAGGACCGTGATGAATTGATTCAATTAATGACAAATCAGATTAAATCCAATCGTGTTAAGATATGGGATTATCATACAATGATTCATTTTCCAATAGAGCTGACTGATTTGACCATGAATCAAAACATCAGATTGAAACATCAGATTATAATACATGAATCATTTTCCAAAACAACAAATATCAAATCAAGCAATTAAACTGAGTCAAGCTGTGTAACTGAAACGTGAGATTAATAATGCACTGACTCACACTGATTCAAATTTTGGCAAATAATGAGTCGTTACCTAAAATATCAAGACAAATCTGAGACACAAACCCAAGTACGACATGTTCGACGGCACTGATTCGTTCTGCAAAGCGTCCAATCGGCTTGAATCATGAGATTCGATTCTGAGATGTCATGACGCACTGATTCATTAGCTCGACGGGCAATTTAATAACTGGTGGTGCATTAAAGTGTCAAACTGACAACGAGGGGCGCATGAATCAAACGGAGCTGGAATACTGAGAAGCGTGGCGCAGTGAGTCACTTAAGAAAGAATCAATCTGAATGAAATGATGGTGGAACACGAGGATTTATGTGCGAATCAGTCAGAAGTGATCAGTAGGTTAAGCCTTAACGTGATTTAGAAAAAGACAGTACTGAATCATTTACTGAAGGGTCAGACTGAAATGAATCGAATATGATTCATTGAGTCATTTCAATTAAGAAGTGAATCAAAACCAAATCAAAAGACTTTGTAATGAACTGAATCATTTAGCAAACTAAATCACTAACTTTGACTTGGAGTCAAACATTTGCACAACTGTGTGTGTGTGTGTGTGTGTGTTTAGGAGGGAGCAGTGCCTGATAGAGCTGTTAAAAAAATGTGTGTGTGTGTGTGTAGGCGTTAAAGTGACAGAATTCTCTCCCTTAGTGTGTTTAATGACACTCAGGGGACGCATTAGGAGAGAAGGCAACAAGGGGATACAACACACACACACACACACACACACGCTTATTACTTATCTTGCCAAGTGTAAACTACCACCATACACTCCCACCCACACACCCACCCTCATCCTTCACACACTCCAACAAGGGACGTGTTAGTGAAGGCAACAGGGACTTTCAGCTATTACACACACACACACACACACACCACACACACACTTTATTACAACTCTATCAGAATGTGCTTACACACAAACACACACACACACACACACACACACACACACACACACACACACACACACACACACATCTCTCCCTGGAATTACTGTGTGAGGGGAGTATCAGGAGAGTGGGCAATAGGGAGCCTTTATACACACACACACAAACACACACACACACATATATTTATACACACACAGAGAAAGAAGCATCGACCAATGGGACTGTCTTACACTAGTCTCACTGTTTACACACATTCTCTTTCTCTCTCTCTCTCTCTCTCTCTCTCTCTCTCTCTCTCTCTCTTTCACAGACACACACACACACACACACACACACACAACACAACACACACACACTTTCCAAACCCTGACAACTAATATGTTTCCTTGGTAACACAGAAGAGAGAACCGTTTTTCGGTTCTTTTCAATTTTGCGTTATTACTAATTCTCTATTTTAGATCTCATTTTAGATATGGGTGATTTATTATTTCCCTCTCTCTCTCTCTCTCTCTCTCTCTCTCTCTCTCTCTCTCTCTGTGTGTGTGTGTGCCGTGCCTGTGTGTGTGTATATATATATATATATACTTGTTCAGAAGCTGGACGCCGCTCCGTCTGAATCAGGACAGAACATCGGAACATCATTTCCTGTCTGACTGTGAGCGAGAACATGCTAACCGCTAAAAACACCAGCAGGAAATCACACACAGCTCAAGCAGCATCTGGAGGAGCTCAGAACTCCACCGCGGGGACGCTAACCCGCCGTGCCCTGACCTCACTGTCGCAACACCATTCTTCACTTTCAGCGGAGTTCAGCGTAGACAAATAGAATTTCCATGCCGAGAGATAGAGCATCTAATACACCAGTCCCGAAAACACAACGCGCTCCAAATACTATTAGAAAAATGCTCGGAAATGCTTTTGAAATCTCTACTACACTAGTCAAACGTGCTCTGAATGTTAATCTACACAGATTTCTCTCCGGAAAACTGTTTATTTTGGGTGAAAAATAACGTAAAGCACTTCCGTTTAATTACAGTAAGCTTAGATTTCCAGATTTCCACTAAGGCTAGGTGCAGCAGCATCAGCATTAGAGCTAGCCACAGTTAGCGGCTAATGCCGCCCAACAGAGCTACACTGAGGAACCCTGAGCGTTTCTGTAAGCCAGGGTGATACTAGCTAGCGGTTCATCCCACATAGTTTGTTTTAACACGGTGAACACAGTGCAGACTACAGTCCAATATACAGTACTCCCTTCTGAACGGCGAAAGAGTTAGCGCTTAGCACCACATACCATCACTTCTTTACCACAACAAAAAAGCTACTATAAGTATTATAAAGTAACTATAAGTTATTATTAGTGATATTTATATTTATGAGAAGAACACAGACTTAATAACTGTAGCTTAATATAGCAGATATTAACATTCTGCTGTTTGAGACTTTGATAGATGTTAATTTTAACTCACTCTCTCTCTCACATCCTGCAGTTTCATAAAATAAAAAAAATAAAAAGAGATAAGCACTTGGACTGAAATTAAATTAATTTTATTTCACTTCACTATTATTTATCTGAATTTCGATTTTATATTTTTAATATTTGAGAAACATTAAAGCACATTGCAACCACACTCTCGCATCTCATGATGTCCTATATATATATATATATATATATATATATATATATATATATATATATACACTCCAACTGAAGGTATATACATATAGTTTTAAATGTTCTGCAAACACAAAATAGTTAAATAATGTTTAAAAATGTCCGATTTTATTTTAATAAAAAGAGATAAGCACTTGGACTGAAATTAAATTAATTTTATTTCACTTCGCTTTTATTTATCTGTAATTCAATTTTATATTTTTTTATGTTTGAAAAACATCAAAACACATTGCAACCACACTCTCGCATCTCATGATGTCCTATATATATATATATATATATATATATATATATATATATATATATATATATATATATATATATATATAAACATATAAATATATATATATATACATATATACATACATATATATATATATATATATATATATATGTATATAATAAAACAAACAAATTGAGGAGAAGAACACTCCTAATGTATTTGGACAATCGGTCTCAGAGGGTTCGGAAAAGTCCAGTAGCTGCTATAAAAAAGCCCATCTCAGAGACTCACACACACACTTACACACACACACACACACACACACACACACACACACACACACACACACACACACAGAGGAGAGCAAGGTTAATAATTCATGAGCGGCGAATAAATAAGGAGCAGAAAAAAAGTCTTGATTACTAATCAAATATTAAACAGATTGATTTCCTTTGTCCCATAATTGTCTGATATCGCTCCCAAACACAAACACGGGAATGCCCTTGAAGTGAACTCCTCTAACTTCCAGTCAAAGACACACACACACACGCACACACACACACACACACACACTGTGCCTCGCTACAAACAAGCTTTTAGTGCTGCTTTTATCTACAAAACACTTCCATCCGCAACTGAACTCAGATCAGACTGAGTGTTAATGAACGCCGTTCCCTCCCACCATCACGCAGCAGGGGCTGCAGTGTTGGAGCGCCAGTGCTAATTGGTGGGGTATAAGCCTCCAATATCTTTTGCTACATTACCCTTACAGCTAACGTGCTAATTGCTGAGGTATAAGCGTCCATTGCTTGTAGCTCCAGTGCTAATTTCTTAAGTACAAGCTTTCTTTGTGTGTTAGCTACATTAGCTTTGAAGCTCCAGTGCTAATTTCTTAAGTACAAGCTTTCATTGCTTGTTAGCTAAATTAGCCTTATTGCTACATTATCGAAGCTTCAGTGCTAATTTCTGAAGTACAAACATTCATTGCTTGTTAGCTAAATTAGCCTAATTGCTACGTTATCAAAGCTTCAGTACTAATTTCCGAAGTACAACATTTCATTTCTTGTGAGAATTGTAGCTTCAGTGGTCATTTCTAAAGTATAACCTTTCATTGATTGTTAGCTACATTTGCCTTAAAGCTTCAGTGCTAATTTCTGAAGTATAAAATTTCATTTCTTGTGAGAATTGTAGCTTCAGTGGTCATTTCTGAAGTATAACTTTTCATTGCTTATTAGCTACATTAGCCTTGTAGCTCCAGTGCTAACTTCTTAAGTACAAGCTTTCATTGCTTGTTAGCTAAATTAGCCTTACCGCTACATTATCAAAGCTTCAGTGCTAATTTCTGAAGTACAACATTTCATTTCATGAAGCTTCTGTAGTTTCTCTGGTCGTTTCTAAAGTATAACCTTTCGTTGCTTGTTAGCTACATTAGCCTTGAAGCTTCAGTGCTAATTGCTGAGGTATAAACATTCATTGCTTGTTAGCTACATTAGCCGTGTAGCTCGAGTGCTAATTTCTTGAGTACAAGCTTTCATTGCTTGTTAGCTAAATTAGCCTTACTGCTACATTATCTAAGCTTCAGTGCTAATTTCTGAAATACACATTTTTTAATTGTAGCTTCAGTGCTAATTTCTGAAGTACAACCTTATATAGCTTGTTAGCTACATTAGCCTTATAGCTTCAGTGCTAATTTCTGAAGTACAACCATTCATTGCTAGTTGGCTACATTAGCCGTGTAGCTTCAGTACTAATTGCTGAGGAATTAACGTATATTGCCTGTTAGCTACATTAGCCTTGTAGCTTCAGCGCTTATTTCTGAAGTATAACTTTTCATTGCTTGTTAGCTACATTAGCCTCTTCTCTGCAGTGCTAATTTTTTTGAGTATAGTAATCCAGTACTCAAAAGCTGCGTTAGCTTCATAGCTGCAGTGCTAATTTGTAGAGTATAAGCTTTTTTACTTGTTAGCCACTTTAGCCCTGTGGCTCCAGTGCTAAATTAAGGGTTATGAGCTTTGTTACTTGTTAGCTAAATTAGCCTCGTAGCTCCAGCGCTAATTGTTGTGTAAATGTGTCTGATTGGTTGATAATTGAATGTGAATTCATTATCGGTGCTAAAATAAACAACTTATGCAATAATTATCAAAATATTGTTTTGACGTTCTCACTATCGCACCAAAAACCTGTTTCCACACCTCCGCTTCCGAACGGAGGAGCTGAGGATGTAGAACAGTGGAGAGAGAATGACAAGAAAACAAGAAGAACAGGAGGAGTTTTAAATAAAGAAGAGAGTGAGAGCGTGTCGGGGGTGTGTGATGATGAGAAGAGTAGAAAAGGTAAATGAAGACACTGTTTTTGGAATTTGAATATGAATATGAATATGAATGTGCTTCCTGCAGAGCCAGGCTGCAGTAGCGTCTGTAAAAAACTCCAGAAATGAGAAATTATGGAGATTTTCCTGCTCAGCTCTACATTAAACCAGTCACTGAGATGCAAATGGCCACAGAACACTTCACACCTTCACACACTCCCACAATTACGCACAGATTGCAGCGATACCCTTAATTGACCTCACCACTCATTCAACTATTTTCAGACCATACTGCTATGAGGGTGCGCAGGTATGCTCTGATAATGTCTACCACAATCACTGATCTATCGGAAATACCACCATCAATTATCCATCGATTCTACCATCACCAATCCATCATCAATACCACCATCACTAATCCATTGATTCTACCATCACCAACCCATCGATAATACCACTTTACTAATCCATCATCAATACCACCATCACCAATCCAAAGATTCTTCCATCACAATCTACTAATTCTACTATCACCAACCCATCATCAATACCACCATCACTAATCCATCATCAATACCACCATCACTAATCCATTGATTCTACCATCACCAACCCATCGATAATACCACTTTACTAATCCATCATCAATACCACCATCACCAATCCAAAGATTCTTCCATCACAATCTACTAATTCTACTATCACCAACCCATCATCAATACCACCATCACTAATCCATCATCAATACCACCATCACTAATCCAAAGATTCTTCCATCACCAATCTACTGATTCTACTATCACCAACCCATCATCAATACCACCATCACTAATCCAAAGATTCTTCCATCACCAATCTACTGATTCTACTATCACCAACCCATCATCAATACCACCATCACTAATCCAAAGATTCTTCCATCACCAATCTACTGATTCTACTATCACCAACCCATCATCAATACCACCATCACCAATCCAAAGATTCTTCCATCACCAATCTACTAATTCTACTATCACCAACCCATCATCAATACCACCATCACTAATCCAAAGATTCTTCCATCACCAATCTACTGATTCTACTATCACCAACCCATCATCAATACCACCATCACTAATCCATAGATTCTTCCATCACCAATCCACTACTTATACCATCACCAACCCATCATTAATACCACCATCACTAATCCATAGATTCTTTCATCACCAATCTACTGATTCTGCCATCACCAACCCATCAATAAAACCACCATCACTAATCCATCATCAATACCACCATCACTAATCCAAAGATTCTTCCATCACCAATCTACTGATTCTACTATCACCAACCCATCATCAATACCACCATCACTAATCCATAGATTCTTTAATCACCAATCCATTGATAATACCACCATCACTAATCCAAAGATTCTTCAATCACCAATCCACTAATTATACCATCACCAACCCATCATTAATACCACCATCACTAATCCATAGATTCTTTAATCACCAATCCATTGATAATACCACCATCACTAATCCAAAGATTCTTCCATCACCAATCCACTAATTATACCATCACCAACCCATCATTAATACCACCATCACTAATCCATAGATTCTTTCATCACCAATCTACTGATTCTGCCATCACCAACCCATCAATAAAACCACCATCACTAATCCATCATTAATACCACCATCACTAATCCATAGATTCTTTCATCACCAATCTACTGATTCTACCATCACCAACCCACCGATAAAATCACCATCACTAATCCATAGATTCTTTAATCACCAACCCATCGATTCTACCACCATCATCAGTCCTTAGATTTTATATCATGACCAAACCATAGATTTTTACCCATAACTAACTAAATGATTCTAGCACCATCTTCAAGCCATCAATTCTACTACCGCCACCAACCCATCAGCTTTGTTACCAACACCAAAACCATGCATTCCACCATCACCAACCAATCGATTACAGCAACTTCTACCACCCTTACCAAAAATTGGATTCTACCATCAATATTAAATCATAGATTCTTCAAATAAGACCAACTAATCGATTCTGCCAGCATCACCAAACCATCAGTCATACCATTCTCACCAACTCTCAGATTCTACCGTCACCAAAATGTAGTTTCTACAACCATCATCAAACTAATGATTCTATGATGAATTATCACCAAACCAATGATTCCTCCACCATTACCAAAAAAACATGGATTCTACCATTCGTCCATCAGCAAACCATTAATTCTGCCATTATCACCAACTCTCAGATTCTACAGTCACCAAAATGTAGTTTCTACAACCATCATCATCGAAATAATGATTCCACAATTATCACCAAACCAATGATTCCTCCACCATTACCAAAAAACATGGATTCTACCATTCTTCCAATAGCAAACCATTAATTCTGCCATTATCACCAACTCTCAGATTCTACCGTAACCAAAATGTAGTTTCTACAACCATCATCAAACTAATGATGATCACTAAACCAACAATTCTAATTTTATCACTAAGCCATGGACTCTACCACCAACACCAAAACCATGCATTCTACCGTTGTACAATTATCAAAACATCTGTGTGTGTGTGTGTGTGTGTGTATGTGTGTGTGGAGAGATGTTCCAGTCGATGCAGAATCAGTGTCTTGTCTTTTCTTATTTAGATTAATGACTGTGTTACTCAGGACACTGTATCAGTGCATGTTTGTTCCATGACGCTTATCTAGATTAACTGCAGCAACCGTGAGAATGAAATTCTAACACCGACATCCTCACACACACACACACGATTCTAACAATATTATAACGTGAAAAAAAATCACGACTCCACACACACACACACCCTCACACACACCTCATCTTATATTTTATGATTAGCCTCTAGCCAGGAGGATTTGTAATGGAATTTTCTGCCATCCTGGAAAAAAAAAAAACCCAACTCTGCACATAAGCAAAACTAATCAATCAAGAAGAAAGAGGAAAGACTCTCTCTCTCTCTCTATTTTTATCTGATCTCGCTGAGTATTCCAGATTAGATTACATCAGACATACATCCCAGAGTATGTGGCATCAGATTAAATTACAGATAAACTCCGTCTCCAATGAGACAAAGATTAAAGTATCAAAATATACAAACAAATCTGCCGGCGCAAACCCGTCTCCTGCTCTCATCTTCAGCGCAGATCCAGTCAGAAGCCCCTTTGATTTGGTTTGATGCTAAATTAAAAAAGCCGCATAGTGAAAAATGACATTTTATTTAAAAGCTGACAGGAGCGACCCACAATGCAATTTAACGTACTGACGAAAAAAAAAAAAAAAACAGCTGAAAATATCCAAAATTAATAAAAAACTAAACCGCCTTTCATCTGTAACTCTAACAAGATTGCTATAGTATCCAAACAGTCCAGTATAGTAAACCCACACAAACACTTCCCTTATGGGCGGGGTTAACTGTGCCCTACAGCAGTATAGCTCCACCCATTCAGTGCCACCCATTCATCCTACAGCAGTTTATAGCTCCACCCATTTATTCATCCTACAGCAGTTTATAGCTCCACCCATTTATTCATCCTACAGCAGTTTATAGCTCCACCCATTTATTCATCCTACAGCAGTTTATAGCTCCACCCATTTATTCATCCTACAGCAGTTTATAGCCCCACCCATTTATTCATCCTACAGCACTTTATAGCCCCACCCATTTATTCATCCTACAGCACTTTATAGCTCCACCCATTTATTCATCCTACAGCAGTTTATAGCTCCACCCATTTATTCATCCTACAGCAGTTTATAGCTCCACCCATTTATTCAGCCTACAGCAGTTTATAGCTTTACCTTTTCATCCTACAGCAGTTTATAGCTCCACCCATTTATTCATCCTACAGCACTTTATAGCCCCACCCATTTATTCATCCTACAGCAGTTTATAGCTCCACCCATTTATTCATCCTACAGCAGTTTATAGCCCCACCCATTTATTCATCCTACAGCACTTTATAGCCCCACCCATTTATTCATCCTACAGCAGTTTATAGCTCCACCCATTTATTCATCCTACAGGAGTTTATAGCTCCACCCATTTATTCATCCTACAGCAGTTTATAGCTCCACCCACTTATTCAGCCTACAGCAGTTTATATCTCCACCCATTTATTCATCCTACAGCAGTTTATAGCTCCACCCATTCAGCCTACAACAGTTTATAGCCCCACCTTATTCACGTCAAAGTTGTAAGGAGTGTTTTAGGCCAAATGGTTGTATTTTTTTGAGTACAGATCAGCCCCGGCGTGTTTAATTGTGAGGCATATTCAGATGAAGTGAGTTCGGAAAACAGTTATGAATGTACTATAAACTGCCGTAAACAGATTTATGAAGTTTTTGTTTCATAAACTCACACAGACCCAACCAGAGGAGCTCGAGGGAATAAACAGCGGAAGACAAACCTTTAATGCAGTCAGATTTACTGACGGACTGCCACGGCAACGCTCAGTCATTTTACACACTTACAGACAAATCAAGGTGTGTGTAGTGTGTTCTTTAGCATCGGTGCTCTGTGTGTGTGTGTGTGTGTGTGTGTGTGCATTAAGTGGGTAATGAATAGTGCTGATTCATTGGTGAGCAGTGTGAAGTGTTTTAATGGCTGTTAATGGACTTAGTAGCATCCACAGTGTTTTGATTGCACCGCACATCTTGCCGAAACAAAGGGACGGTGAGTGGAGCACACACACGCACACACACACACACACACACACACACACACACACACACGCACATGCACAATCACTCTTTTAATTCCTCTCTCAAAACAGTTTAAAACGAAACGATCTGTTTCAACACTTGACTGTGAATGTTTATTTTAAAGGGCCCATACCAAGAAAAATACACCATAAGGACAAAAGTATATGGACAGACCTTTTAATCATTACATTTAATATAAGTGTTTGATTCCAGTAATATATATCAATGGGTGTGTAAAGTTAAGCACATATCCAAACATCACTAGTCCTCCAGAAGAGCTAGTGATGTTTATCCTGCTTACACTACTACCACTCACATTTACAGACTTACATCGAGCTTTTTCACCGTTCAGAAGTGAGTATTTCAGACTGTAGCCTGCTGCTAACCCTGGCTAGCACTGCTGGAGCAGCATTAGCCACTAACTGCGCTAAGTGCTAGCTCTTTCATCTTAGTCCTCTAGAGTAACTAGTGATGTTTATTCTGCTTGCACTACTACCACTCACACTCACAGACTCACAAGCTAGCTCTTTCACAGTTCAGAAGGGAGTGTATCCGACTGTAGCCTGCTGCTAACCCTGGCTAGCACTGCTGGAGCAGCATTAGTCACTAACCGTGTCCTCCAGAGGAACTAGTGATGTTTATCCTGCTTGCACTACTACCACTCACACTTACAGACTATCTACAATCCCAAGAAGAAAAGTAAGTGTTGCCCAAATCCGATCAATTTCAATTCCTATTGGGTCGCTTCAGTATGTTGTATTGAAATCCAATATATATATATATATATATATATATATATATATATATATATATATATATATATATACTGTATATATACAATACATTTTCGGCAATGCAACTCTTGAAACAACAATGCAAACTCCCTCCACATAAAGTCAGTAATGACTGAGTACAAGGCTTTATAATGTGTTACGCACTTACTATAAAAGCTTCATTTCAGAAATCAAAGCTGGATATTATAATGCAATATTCCAAAAAATATACCAAAATACTGTGTTATAGTGCATTACAACACTACATTGTACAATGTACTTATGAACAGATATTATAAGGCATTGTGAGCCCTTTCTTTATAAACCTTTACACTTGTAGTTTATAATGTGTATAATGTGTACTTATTACTTATATTGAGTTATTATAAAGGCTTGTTACAGTAATTATATGGTATTATGCATGTCATATAACACACTATAAGGCATTATGAATACAGGGTTCATAGGAAGTGTTACCATCAGACAAGACGAACAAATACACCAGATCCACTATCGGTGCCGTATTATCTAGAAGGAATCAATGAATTTGACGTACCAGTACGTTTTTTGTGGACCACCGAGAGTTAAATGTAAGCATTATTCCACGTAATATAAATTAAATAAACTTGCGATTAGCCATTTCTGTAATCTGTAATTCCCAGAAATCATTGGAGGCCATTGGCTTTGATGGTTCTCATCTGAGATGTTATTTTTTTCCCTTTTTGTAGTGTTAAGTCTGGAGGACAGGGATAGGGAACACAGCAAAGTAAGGGCACTACTGGGAGCGAGTGGTGAATTGAATTGAGGGCGTGTTTAATGACCCCACAGCTCAGGGATGATCCAGAGGTCCAGATGCAGAAGATCCAGATGTGCGCTCTGGGGTCTACAGGGACGGTTAACTCGCCGTATTCTGGGGGAGAGCAGACGGCACTAATCTAAAGCAGTTGCCTCGCATACCATTTGGTTATTTGCATACTAGAGAGAGTGTGTGTGTGTGTGTGTGTGTGTGTGTGTGTGTGTTAACGGCCATCTCGTGTTATCTTTGAATTGCATAAGCTGTTCGCTGCTTGAATGCTAAGCCGCTGTTCTGATAGCGGAATCGTGATGTAAGCCGTGGCAATTTCACAAAGCCATCAGAGATAAACCTCAGACTGGTCACGTGATCACAGTCCGGACCATCACAGTGCTCACGGGTCAGCGGCGGAGGTGAGGAAAAGCTTTGGCGGATCAGGGACGTAAAAATGTTATATATTCACACCTTAACTCAAATCTAAATGATAACTTGACTGAGTTAAGTTCAGCCAATTAATCATTTTTTTTCAGTGGGTGAAATGGTAAAAAAATAGTGGATAGTGATGACGATGGAAAAGTTATGTGATATAAGTGACAGTGATACTGGTGATGATAGTGATGTTAGTAATAATAGTTATGACCGTCGTGATGACTATCAGTGATGATGATGACAACGGAAAAGTTATTTGATATCAGTGACAGTGATGTTGGTAATGAAAGTTATGACTGTGGATAGTGATGACGATGGAAAATTTATGTGATATCAGTGACGGTGATATTGGTAATGATAATTATGGCTGTGGTGATGACTATCAGTGATGATGACCACAATGGAAAAGTTATGTGATATCAGTGACAGTGATATTTGGTGATGATAGTGATGTTGGTAATAATAGTTATGACTGTGTTGATGACTATCAATGATGATGTTGATGAGGACGATGGAAAAGTTATGTGATATCAGTGACAGTGACATTGGTGATGATAGTGATGTTGGTAATAATAGTTATGAATGTGGTGATGACTATCGGAGTTGATTATGATGGTGACGATGGAAAAGTTATGTGATATCAGTGACAGTGATATTGGTGATGATAGTGATGTTGTTAATAATAGTTATGACTGTGGTGATGACTATCAATGATGATGATGAGGACGATGGAAAAGTTGTGTGATATCAGTGACAGTGATACTGGTGATGACAGTGATGTCGGTAAAGACGGTTACGACCCTGGATAGTGATGTCGATGGGAAAGTTATGTGATATCAGTGACAGTGATACTGGTGATGATAGTGATGTTAGTAATAATAGTTATGACCGTCGTGATGACTATCAGTGATGATGATGACAACGGAAAAGTTATGTGGTATCAGTGACAGTGATAGTTGGTGATGATAGTGATGTTGGTAAAGATAGTTATTACTGGGGTGATGACTATCAGTGATGACCACAATGGAAAAGTTATGTGATATCAGTGACAGTGATATTGGTGATGATAGTGATGTTGGTAATAATAGTTATGAATGTGGTGATGACTATCGGAGTTGATTATGATGGTGACGATGGAAAAGTTATGTGATATCAGTGACAGTGATATTGGTGATGATAGTGATGTTGTTAATAATAGTTATGACTGTGGTGATGACTATCAATGATGATGATGAGGACGATGGAAAAGTTGTGTGATATCAGTGACAGTGATATTGGTGATGATAGTGATGTTGGTAATGAAAGTTATGGCCGTGGATAGTGATGGCGGCAATGGAAAAGTTATGTGATATCAGTGACAGTGATATCGGTGATGATAGTGATGTTACTAATGACAGTTATGACCGTGGATAGTGATGACGATGGAAAAGTTATGTGATATCAGTGACAGTGATGTCGGTAATGACAGTTATGACCCTGGATAGTGATGACGATGGAAAAGTTATGTGACATCAGTGACAGTAATATTGGTGATGATAGTGATGTTGGTTATGATAATTATGACTGTGGGGATGACTATCAATGATGATGATGATGATGAGAACGATGGAAAAGTTATGTGATATCAGTGACAGTGGTATTGGTGATGATAGTGATGTTGGTAATGATAGTAATGGCCTTGATGACGACCATCAGTGATGATGATGATGATGATGATGATGATGTTGGTAATAGTAATGATAACAATAATATTGGTAGTGATGATGGCTGATGTAAGAAAGTTTTCTTTGGGCACTATTTTATAGTTGCACAATGCCTCGCACGTTTTCCTCCGCCATGAATGGAATTCAAAGCTTTTTTGAAAGATTTGTTGTGATTTTCTTTCCTCTTTTGTGGGAGAGTTTTCAGTCGAGGGCTGGAGACGTTGAAACACGGTCGCTTAATGAAACATAAGAAAGTGCGACGGCGCTCTCAGCTATTAAATCAGCTTAAAAAAAATAATAAAAACTTCTACATCTGAAAGCTTCAAAGCGGAGGAAAGGTTGAGAACGGGAAAGGGCAAGTCTGGCTCGTTGTGCTGCGCGGGATCAGATCTATAACACACCGCGGAGAACGAGCAGAGAGGAACAATTACAAAGCTTTCATTCTCCTCAGACAAACCGGAGGCTTTCATTTAGCTAACTTTCAGCCGGCCGGGCAATAATTTATACAGAGAGAGAGAGAATGATTCCTTCACTCACTTTCTCACACTCACCACGCTTCCACATTATACGCTCGCACTATGTTCATTTCTATTATGGAATGTATAGAGAGTGTGTGTGTGTGTGTGTGTGTGCGTGGAACAAGGACCTTCCAATTAAAACGTTCTACAGCTGAACCCCTGTTACATTTCTAATCTGAAACACAAGTATTACCAGTATTATCCAATTACTCGTGGAACAAATTGTCATTAAAAAAAAGAAAAGAAAAGAAAAGAAAAGGAAAGAAAAGAAAAAAGCTTCCTTTGAATGCTGTAAAAGCAAAGTTTAAAAAACGAGCTGTAAAAAACAGTAAAAAAAAAAAGGGACCAAAAAAAAATCTTTATTTCTGTTATATATATATATACAGCACAGTAATCTAGTTTTAATACAGTTTTAATCACTATGATGAAGGTGATTAGAGTGATGTTACGATTCGACATTATATATATATGTATAATATAAAGATATACGACATAGTAAATATATAATATAAAGATATACAACATTGTAAATGTATAATATAAAGGTATACGACATTATAAATGTATAATATAAAGAAATACGACATTATAAATGTATAATATAAAGATATACGACATTATAAATGTATAATATAAAGATATATACGACATAGTAAATGTATAATATAAAGATATACAACATTATAAATGTATAATATAAAGGTATACGACATTGTAAATGTATAATATAAAGATATACAACATTATAAATGTATAATATAAAGATATACGACATTATAAATGTATAATATAAAGATATACATTATAAATGTATAATATAAAGATATACGACATTATAAATGTATAATATAAAGATATACGACATTATAAATGTATAATATAAAGGTATACGACATTGTAAATGTATAATATAAAGATATACAACATTATAAATGTATAATATAAAGATATACGACATTATAAATGTATAATATAAAGGTATACGACATTATAAATGTATAATATAAAGATATACGACATTATAAATGTATAATATAAAGATATACAACATTATAAATGTATAATATAAAGATATACGACATTATAAATGTATAATATAAAGGTATACGACATTATAAATGTATAATATAAAGATATACGACATTATAAATGTATAATATAAAGATATACGACATTATAAATGTATAATATAAAGGTATACGACATTGTAAATGTATAATATAAAGATATACGACATTATAAATGTATAATATAAAGATATACGACATTAAAAATGTATAATATAAAGATACGATTGTGACCATACGATGTAACCATAACAATAACATGTTAAAGGTGATAACACTTATAAGTGTGATTATGCTGGTGGTGATGACAAGTATATATATGAAATACTTATGAAAATTTGATAGTTATGGTGATGAAACTGTGACTGATAATGCTTATGATGATAGTGTATAGTTATTAAAATGCAACAGTTATGTGCCCAGAGACATGCCATCACCAACACCATGGTCAATGCTACCACTATCACTACTACCTTTACTATAATATCAATGAAAGCGCAGCAAAAGTTCTACTAAAGACTCCAATGCTACGTCACCTAATTACCTATCCAATCAGCTGTTCCCTTCTGCCTTTAAATAAGATCACTCATTCAGTACCTTTGCTGCCTTTCAGACGCTGATGGTCGTTCTTACCCTCCTCCTTCCCCACCGCCTCCAGGTTGGTCCCGTTTGGTTGCCCGGGGGTTGGCTCCGCCCCTGTCTCCAATGTACGACAGGATCTGCAGAGCCCAGATGAATCAAGTCCTGGGCCGATGACGGGGCCTACGCCAAAGACTCTACTAGAAGACTGTTTCATTATAACCTATTCATATATGTATCTTTGTTTTTGCTAAATATGTTAAAACATTAAATCGTGCAACTGACAACATTTCTTCCGGAGTCCTAATAGTAGAACCATTGTTACTAAACATCACTATCATCATCACCAGCAGCAGCAGTAAAATGTTACTGTGATTACTGTGTGTATCACAAATACACACAACATATTTTATTACTATAATCACTAACATATCACCCCATCACCTTTACTGTCAGACATAACTCTTTACTATCATCACAGTCATAACAGAAATCACTATTGCAAATATCACCAGTGCTGTAGTCAAAGCAGCTGAAGGCTAGTTTGGGAAAACTGCTGAACATTCCATTGGTAATTCCCACCACAGCACCGACTTCTTTACAGTTTATCAGGACTCACAGACTCCACCGGACAAACCGACGGCCTCCGGGGGGTCATCAGATTAGCGCTAGCGATGCTAAGCTAGCGGCAGTGCTGCTGGGGGGGTGGATTAGGGGGTAGATTAAACGAATCGGGTGGGATTAGGACTAAGATGCTGTAAGTAAGTGTGTCTGTGTGTCAGAGACACAGCGTCCCTCGCTAATCCGCACGCTAAAGAGACGCTAGTCCGTTTAGCCCGCTCTAATTCCAGCTCAGTCATCGCACAGCACTGATGCTAACAGTGAGGCTAACGCTAGCTCTGATGCTGCAGCTATAGCGAGGTTTGAACAGCAGGAACTGACCCAGGTTCAAGTTCACACTCTTAATTAAGGTTAATTAAAAGCATGGGTTTCTAGTGATAGTGCAGGAATTCGAAACTGAAAACAACGTTTTGGAAAGTGATCCAATTTAGGACACTTTGTACCATTGCAGTTTGTTTCGTAGCACCAGTGCTAATTGGTGAGTTATATGTTTCCATAATATTTTAGCCCATTGCTCTACTTCTACAACAAATGTCTGTACGGGTTTAGTGCCCGAAACGACCTGCTCTCACTTCAGCCGTTCACTTCAGACACTATACCTGGCGCTGAACGAGAGAGCCGGTCGCTCCGGGCACTAAACCCCGACAGACAGCGCCTGAGGTTTGGTCGCTTCAGGCGCTGAAGGAGACAGCCATTCACTGCAGACACTATACCCGGCTCCGGACAAGAGAGCTAGTCGCTCCGGGCACTAAACCCGGACAGACAGCGCCGGAGGGCCGGTAGCTCCAGGCGCTGAATGAGACAGCCATTCACCCGGACACTATACCCGGCGCTGAACGAGACAGCCGTTCACTCCGGACACTTTACCCGACGTTGATGTTGTCGCTCTGGGCACTAAACCCGGACAGACATCGCTGGAGGGCCGGTTGCTCCAGGCGCTGAATGAGACAGCCATTCACTCCGGACACTATACCCGGTGCTGAACGAAAGAGTCGGCCACTCCGGGTACTAAACCCGGACAGACATCGCTGGAGGGCCGGTTGCTCCAGGCGCTGAACGAGACAGCCATTCACTCCGGACACTATACCCGGCGCTGAACGAGAGAGCCGGTCGCTCCGGACACTATACCCGGTGCTGAATGAAAGAGCCGGTCACTCCGGACACTATACCCGGTGCTGAATGAAAGAGCCGGTCACTCCGGACACTATACCCGGCGCTGAACGAGAGAGCCGGTCGCTCCGGACACTATACCCGGCGCTGAACGAGAGAGCCGGTCGCTCCGGACACTATACCCGGCGCTGAACGAGAGAGCTGGTCGCTCCGGACACTAAACCCGGACAGACAGCGCCTGAGGTTCGGTCGCCTGAGGTTCCTCCCAAGGTTCTTCTGCTTCTTCTTCTTCTTCTTCTTCTTCTTCTTCCAGCTCCTCCAGCTCTTCCCGCCTCTGTAGCATCTCTTTAAGAAAGACAGCAGTAACCAGTGCAGGATGAGTAAAGTGTGAGGAGTTTATTTAAGGAACAGAACGTGTTTTAAGAAGCGCTCATTATCCCTCCGTGTTGCATTATCACTCAGAGTGTGAATCTATTCTCCGGTGTTCACACTGTACTCACTGCGGCCCTTAATGCCAGCAGCAGGCGCTAATTTAACACTCGCCGCCTCTGCCGGGTGGGCAATTCCACCACCTGCGGTGAAAATGGGGGGACGCTCGGCTTGTTTTCAGCATCTTATTGTTATTATCATTTCCAGCTTAGCTTCACGATTTAAAAGAGACTCATTAGCCTCACTGTGAACACACGCAGTTTCTTTCAGGACGCCAATATACATTTACCTTTATTTCATTTAATTCAATTTATAAAGTCTCCAAACATCTCTAATGAAGACAAACAACCAAAAAGAAAACGAACTCAACAGTTTGCAACAGACTTTCTGAGTTGCATCAATTTCTTGCAGAATTACATTGAATTGCATTGATCGAAAATATCACTTTAACTCAATGTGGTTCAGATCTGATTTTTTCATGGCTGTGTGAACGTGGGAAATCTGATTTTTTTCCAAATCAGATTTGACTTACTTTCATATGTGATCCTAAATTGGATACGTACCTGATTCATGGACATGTGACATACAGGCCGCTTACTTTTGAGAATGTGAACCGTCAAGATTTGAGCAAAAAAATCAGATTCGAGATTTTTTTTTTTTTTTTTTTCATTCTGTACAGATAGATTCGATTTTCAAAAGTGTAATAAATGAATTTCATCTCGTTTACTTTTTAAGATTTATATATTAATATAAAAAAAAAAATGGTGAAGTAAGCCCACCTGTTCCATTCGTCATCTCTTTAAAAGCCCATTCCTCCGCTTCTCACCCCGCAGGTGTGAACGCAGCAGCCATTTCATGAAGTTTCCCCCTCATTTCCAGCACCCATCAATCATCTGGCCACGCCCCCTCAGGCACAGCTGTCAATCAAAGAAATGTCAGCAGAAAAAAAAAAGACCTGACCTTGTTTTTCTCTGATTTTTCTTTTTTTTTTTTTTTTTCTTTTTTCCAAAAGGAGAACCATCAATCTGTCCTCACCCAGCAGCCCCCAAAATCATTCATCACTATTAAACCCAAACAACTTCTGCAGGCTGTGTGTGTGTGTGTGTGTGTGTGTGTGTGTGTGTGTGTGTGTGTAAAGTAACAGATTGAATGGGTGAGGAAGTAAAACTCACAGCCGTAAATCATTTGAATGTTATATAACCACTAAGTATTACTCAGTGTCTGCTATGAATTATTCATAATCCACTATGAATTATGTTTACGGCTTATTCACCGGATATTAGTATTTGATCAGATTCTGTATTAATGATTTAGTATCTATTATGAATGGTTCAGTATCTTCTATAGTATCCACTATGAACAATTCAGTATTTTCTATTAATTATTTAGTATCCACTATGGATTATTCAGTGGCCATTAAAAATAGACTGTGAATTTTTCAGTGCCTTCTAGGAATCGTTAAGTATTCTCTATGAATTACACAATATCCACTATGGATTATTTAGTATCTACTATTTAAGTACAGTATCTTTTTATGGATTACCCAATTATCTGTATCTACTAGTAATCATTTTTCCTGTATTCCCCTCATGAGTTACCACATCCGCTATGAATTATTTAATATGCACTATTAATTAGGCAATATCCACTATGATTTTCCTCTGCAATTCACTTACTATCCACTTTAAGTTATTCAGTATTCACAATACACTATCGAGTGTCCATTTTACTTGCAGATCTACTATAAATAATTCAGTATCCACTATGATTTATTCAGGATTCCCTATGGTTTAATTCATATTCACCAAGAATTATTTGCCATCCAATATGAATTCATCTGGATGTAATACAAACGATTTAGTATCTACTGTTAATTATTCAGGGTATCGTCTATGAATCTGTCTTTATCCAGTATGAATTCTTCTGGATCTACAATGAATGATTAGGTATCTATTGTAAATTATACAGTTTTTTTTATATCGATTACTCAGCATCCGCTACAGATCAATCAGTAGTGCTTAAAATATATATGTAGTACATAATATGAATGATTTACTATCCAGTATGAATTCTTCTGCATGTACTAGGAATGGTTCAGTATTTATTATAAATGATTTAGTATCTAATATAGATTACTCAGCATTTACTACAGATCAGTCAGCAGCACCTAAAAAGTACTTAGTAAATACTATGATCTATTCAGTATCCAGTATGAATGATGTATCTTTTGTAATTTACATGATTCCGTGCATATTGTGATTCCATTTATAGTTTATGCTATGGATGGCTGGTTATTATTTAGTATCCACTATGAATTGTTCTGTATTTACTATAAATGACCCTGTATCCACTATGAATTGTTCTGTATTATGCATGATTCAGTGTATATTATGAATGGGTCAGTTTGTGCTTTTGATTGTTATGTATTATTCAGTATGCGCAATTAATTGTTCTGCGTCTACTAGAAATCGCCCTGTATCCACTATGAATTGTTCTGTACTATGCATGATTAAGTGAATATTATGAATTACTCAGTTTGTGCTATGGATTGATATGTAGTATTCAGTGTCCACTATGAATTGTTGTGTACTATGTGTGCTTCAGCGTTTATTGTGAATGACTCAGTGTGTGCTATTTATTGACGTATTATTTAGTATGCACTATGAATTGTTCAGCGTCTACTAGAAATGACCCTGTATCCACTATGAATTGTTCTGTACCATGCATGATTCTGTGAATATTATGAATGACTCAGTGTGTGCTATAGATTAAAATGTATTTTTCAGTATCCCCTATGAATCTTTCTGCATCTACTAGACATTACCCTGTATCCACTATGAATTGTTCTGTACCATGCATGATTCTGCGAATATTATGAATGACTCAATGTGTGCTATAGATTAAAATGTACTTTTCAGTATCCCCTATGAATCTTTCTGCATCTACTAGACATTACCCTGTATCCAGTATGAATTGTTCTGTACCGTGCCTGATTCAGTGCATATTATGAAAGGCTCTGTTTGTGCTATGGATTGATATGTATTATTTAATATGCACTATGAATTGTTCTGTATCTACTGTAAATGACCCTGTATCCAGTATGAATGGTCAGTTTTCTCTCTCTCTGTTTATCTGGCAGTAGTGTAACTGGTGTAAAGGTCCGGGCGTGACCCTGGTGAGCTGCAGACGCGTCTGGCGGAGCGTGGGGCTGACCTCAGATCAGCGCTGATGCGAGTGGACAGACTCCGGGTGTTTGTTTACAGACATGAAAGCGTCTCGGCGAGTCTGTCAGAGAAGACGAGTGGCGGGTTTGAAGGCGTCCCCCGGGGACCGGGTCCGGAAGCGGCTCGGAGACGCTTCTGTTTTTAGACGGCGGAGAAAAGATCAGATCTGAGACGAGGACGGACACGTTTACCCGTCTAAACACAGTTAAACACCAGCGCTCACCATCGCGTACAGCCTCAGCGTTAAACCCCACCTACACTGTTATACTGCAGAAACTCAATTTACGCCAGAAATGTGCGAAAAACTGTTGTCTAACTAATTTTATTTTAAATTTTTCCCCATTTTCTCCCCAATTTACACGGCCAATTACCCAACCGACTCACCAGGACTCCCCCTATCACTAGTAATGCCCAAACACACCAGGAGGGTGAAGACTAACACATGCTTCCTCCGATACATGTGAAGTCAGCCACCGCTTCTTTACGAGCTGCTGCTGATGTAGCATTACCGAGCAGCATCACAGCGCTAACGCTCGGAGGAAAGCGCAGCGTCTCGGTTCCGATACATCGGCTCACAGACGCCCTGTGCTGCGGACATCACCCTAGGAGTGATGAGGGGAGAGAGCACCATCTACTGTATCCACCCGGAGGGAGCAGGGCACATAGTGGCAGCACTTTAGACTCATTGTTTCAAATCTTAAAATGCTAAAATATATAATATTTTGGAGGTCTTATTGATTGCCTGATTTCCATATTGTGATGTGTCTACGTACCAAAGTACAGGGAAACATCATCCTCGCCTATAGCAGCGTTAACCCTAAGGTGGAAATGACCACAATAAAAGCGTTTTTTTTTTTTTTTTAAGTTTAGGAAAATTTTATACAGATTTTAAGCAAGACTGGTATGTTTTATTACTTTAAAATGAACAAATTTCAGCTATTAATAAAAAAAAAAAAAAATATATATATATATATATATATATATATATATATATATATATATGATTTGGCTCTTAACTTATGCTAAATCGGTACCACTTTAAAATAAGACTACCTTCATAAAGGGTTTATTAATGGTTACTGATTAGGTTGTAAATGCTTTAAAAATCATTGTTAATTATTAATAATCTGTTAACACGTACATAGAAAGGGCAACAATACAGATGGCCGTGGGTTCACTATTTGGCAAACAACAGGTCATTGTTGCCCTTTCTACGTATGTGTTATAACTGATTATTAATAATTAATAATGATTTTTAAGGCATTTACAACCTAATTAGTAACCATTGATAATAAACTAATTGTAAACCATTTATAAACCCTTTATAAAGGTAGTCTTATTATAAAGTGGTACCTTAAAAGGTAATGTATGCATTCATGTTTAGATGCTAAGAGTGGTACATCTGTGCCATAAAAGCATATTTTCTGTATGTAAAACCAACAGCCACTCAAAATCACTTTTTGCACCAATCAACATCATTATTATATCACTATCATTTAGTAATAAAGTCATTTTTTCTACAAACAACTGTTATCTGCGTGCATATATTACACTATAATCTCACAGGCGATTATAATAAACACTCCGCAGCGGTTGATCTAATAGCGTAAATGACAAGAAGTGTGCTATTTCAAGACTTGGCGGAACATAAAGATGACAGTGGCATAAAAATATCTTCATTTTCATATTCACTCAAGAGGGAGGAATGTCACAAACAGCACGTCTTTTTTTTTTTATGGACGTGTTTTTCTGCGTCTGATTTTGATATGAAGCTTTCGAGGGTTTTATTATATCACCTGTCCTACTGTTGATTCAGCTTTACTGCCTTTTCTCGCAAACTAAAGAAAGAAAAAGGGATAAAAACAGGTTTCAGGCATGCTGTTTGTATAAATTTGAGTTTGTATAAATTTTGTGTAAATATCACCTAAACGAATCACGAAAAGACGGTCCATCTTTCTGATTGGTTTCTGGCATCGTATATTGTATTTATTTGCATGAATAAATAGGCATCTTTTAATAACTCCTGAAGACAGAGCTCTTCAAAGAGCGTGTACTCTCCTAACACCTCTAACTAACTACCTTCCACTACCAGATCAGGAGAATCTCTCGCTATCTTTAATAAACTCCTGAAGACAGAGCTCTTCAAAGAGCACCTACTCTCCTAACACCTCTAACTAACTACCTTCTACTACCAGATCAGGAGAATCTCTCACTATCTTTAATAAACTCCTGAAGACAGAGCTCTTCAAAGAGCACTTACTCTCCTAACACCTCTAACTAACTACCTTCCACTACCAGATCAGGAGAATCTCTCACTATCTTTAATAAACTCCTGAAGACAGAGCTCTTCAAAGAGCACCTACTCTCCTAACACCTCTAACTAACTAAATACCTTCTACTACCAGATCAGGAGAATCTCTCACTATCTTTAATAAACTCCTGAAGACAGAGCTCTTCAAAGAGCACTTACTCTCCTAACACCTCTAACTAACTACCTTCTACTACCAGATCAGGAGAATCTCTCGCTATCTTTAATAATCTCCTGAAGACAGAGCTCTTCAAAGAGCACCTACTCTCCTAACACCTCTAACTAACTAAATACCTTCTACTACCAGATCAGGAGAATCTCTCACTATCTTTAATAAACTCCTGAAGACAGAGCTCTTCAAAGAGCTCTTACTCTCCTAACACCTCTAACTAAATACCTTCTACTACCAGATCAGGAGAATCTCTCGCTATCTTTAATAATCTCCTGAAGACAGAGCTCTTCAAAGAGCACTTACTCTCCTAACACCTCTAACTAACTACCTTCCACTACCAGATCAGGAGAATCTCTCACTATCTTTAATAAACTCCTGAAGACAGAGCTCTTCAAAGAGAACCTACTCTCCTAACACCTCTAACTTATTAACTAACTACTTCTAACCTCATTTCCTTCTTCCCCTCCTTTACTTCTCTATCCTATTATTTCCCTTTGACCTCCTTTAAGCCCTATATAAAGATGTTTTACCTTTAAACTTCTATTACTTTGTGCTTGACTATTGTAAGTCGCTTTGGACAAGTACTTTCCACGCCACTTTACGTATCTACAAAATGTACAACAGACACTGTGTTCGTGCAAACGTAATCCGTTTTATTTGTAAAAGTCTGTACATATTTTTACGGGATCTTGTCGTTAACTAATGCGCAGAGAGAGAGACGGGGGTTAAGGGAACGCGGCCAGAACGCTTTGCACCTTCTAATTTACACAGTGCCTGCCTGCGTCGCCCGAGCGCTCCAGCTGCATTATTCCGCGGTGAAAAAAGGAGCTGACAGCTCGGGGTGAATCGGAGAAGCTATGGTGAGAGGGAAAGAAAAAAAAAAAAAAGAAAAAGAAAAAAAAAAAAGAGAGGGAGGCTGATTTACAGCCGCTGTTCTGATGTCCGGGTCCGGATGCAAATGCGATGCAGAAAAAAAGATTGTCAGAAATGCTGTCTGCGCGACACATCTTAAGAGCGGATTTGCATTCACAAAGGTCGGAATTTAAGCTCCAAGTTCTGGGAAGCATCCCTGCACGCTCCGCTGAGACATGCCTTTTTTTTCCCTTCGCTTTCAAGCGACTTGTATCATTAACCCCGCTGTCACTTGAATAAATAATGGCGAAGCAGAACACGGAATCCTCCGCCGGGCCGCTAAACGCTCCCGAAAGCTTCCCAGCAGAATTCCTGCCCACTCCAGTGTCCCTCGGAGAGAAAAAGCCTTCATAAAGAATGCACATAAGGCACACATGGAAACCAAAGCCATCAAAAACCATGGACTAGTTTACAAATGGGTTCGGCATGTCTGTAATTTAATTATTTCAATTATTTACGAGGTAACTAATGCAGTTATATCTTGTTCTCATTATGAAAGCAGAGTGTGGTCAACATCAGGCCTCCGGATCGCTGAATATTGATGTTTTTTAGGAAAGTGCAGTCATGCAGTTGTGGGTTACTCCTCATGGGTACAGGCATTTTAACAATTGATCGTTTCTCAGTCTGTGAACTTCATTAAAAGCACATTGACTGCTCATCACTACTAGGAATGACTGACTGTTGCATGCGATTGCTCCACAGATCATCACAATTTAACAATTTGCTCTCACTTTATTTGATTAGTAAGTGGTACCTACATTGACCAGCTACACAGCAAAAAAAAAAAAGGTTTATTGAACTTTCCTGGAAACAACTTAAGGAGTTCCTCGACTTTTTGTAACTGAAGAACCCCTGTGTAGAACTATGTAAACTCAAACCCCCCAAAAACTCAAGTTCTTTAGAGGTTCTTCAATTTTAAACAGTGGATGAAGCCCTGTAGGTGCTTTCAGAAACCTTTCAAGAAAAGGTTTTTAGCTTAGGTTTTTGCTGAAGTTTTCTTGAAGAAACTCCAGGGGTTCCTCCACTGTTTCAAACTGAAGAACCCCTGTGTAAAACTGTACAAGGTTCCTCAAAGAAACTTAAGGGGGTTTCTTAACTTTTTCCAACTGAAGAACCCCTGTGTAGAACTATGTAGAACAAACCCCCAAAAACTTAAGTTCTTTAGAGGTTTTCTTTCAATTTTATACATTGGATTAAGCCCTTCAGGTGCTTTGAGGAACTTCCAAGAAAAGGTTTTCACCAAAAAAAAATGTTTTCTGAAGTTTCCCTGAAGCTACTTAAGAGTTTTTCAACTGTTTCAAACTGAAGAACCCTTGCGTAGAACAGTGCAGATCAATCCCAAAAAACTGATGTTTTTTAAAGGTTCTTCAATTTTAAACAGTGGGTGAAGCCCTGTGAGTTCTTTGAGTAACTTTCAAGAAAAGGTTTTCACCAAAACAAAATGTTTTCTGAAGTTTCCTCGAAGAAACTTAAGGGGTTCCTCGACTTTTTCCAACTGAAGAACCCCTGTGTAGAACTATGTAGACCAAACCCCCAAAAACTCAAAAAGTTCTTTAGATGTTCTTCAATTTTGAACAGTGGATTAAGCCCTTTAGGTGCTTTGAGGAACTTCCAAGAAAGTGTTTCCACCCAAAAAAAAAATTTCTCAAAGCAATTTGTAGGCTTTTTCAACTGTTTCAAACTGAAGAACCCTTGTGT